>NW_016166182.1:4166-25063 GCF_001687245.7 Rhagoletis zephyria | reverse complement strand
CATATACATACATACATATATTTTATTTTACAATCACCAGTTTATGATAAAGCTACACACTTGCGACTACTAGCCAACTCAATGGGAGGGATTTTACGCAATTCCTTGAATAGCTATGTACTGGTTTTTGAAGAAAACAATTTTTGATAATATAAAGTCGTTTTAGTTTCTGTACTTTGATTTTCTGAAGATTTTTATTGTTTTACTAGCAAACACCCGGCATGTTTCACTGCGGCCTAAAAGTATGTTTGTGTTGCTACTCCCTCCAAAAACTCGTATGGCTTAATTCACAAAAAAATAAAAAATAAAATTTAATAATTGGACCTTTTTTTTTCTTTAGTTTGATACCCGTATTGCAATAATTAATATATCTTATCCGTTAAATCAAATTCAATTTTCAAACCGGTAGCAACCTTCCACAAACATATTTTCGGCTGTAATACTTCTTAAGACTCTTTCTTTTGACAGCCATATTGCGATATTTACTTTATCTTATCAATTTACTTAAACTGCAATTTTAAAACAGATGGCGGCAACTCTCTAATTATTGTTTTTCCCTATATTTTAAGCTAGACTTTTGGAAATTTATTGTCTCAATTCGTCGGCCATGATTTTTTTCTGATGTTTGCAAGCATTTTAAAATAATATAAAATTGAAAATAAAAAAAATGAAATTGTTCAAAATTTTTGCCCACCCGACCAACGTACACGAGAATGCATCCGTTTCAGATATTTTAGCAATGCTTTCACTTACAAAACTATTGAGAACGGGTTCCGAAAAAGTATCGTAAAAGTATTACCTGTCGCTCAGTTTGTGGCAGCAGAACTCTCGTTCTCGATATGCGTTTTCAAAGAGAGTAGAGAAATTAATGAAAACGGCAATGTTTTCGATCCGTTCGATTATCGAGAAAGTAACGAAAGCATTAGTAGGTTGTTTCGATTTACCCATCGAGAATGCATCGAGAGAAGAATCGTAAACAAGCATTAAAATGACTAGTTTACGATAATTACAGCTATTCCATTCCAGTTTATTCCCATATTTAAGATAATAAAAGATTACAGTAGTTCAATTTTATAGTAATTAAAATATAAATGTACATTAATTAAGATTTTTAATGTGAAAATATGCAATTAAAATTTATTATTAATTGACTTCGAAAAGGAGGAAGTTTATCAATTCTTCGGAATATTTTATCTTATTTTATGTATATTACCGAGTAACTTTGGACCACGTGAACCGTTTTCGATTAGTCTTTTTTTTTATAGAAAAGGCGGTACCTCAAAGGTGGTCCCATACTAATCATCGTGTCATGAAGAAATTAACGGTAATCCAAAATTTTTTTATGAGCATTGAAGTCGCTGGTGTTTTTACCTTAAAAATTACTTTTAATGTTTTGAAATATTCTTACAAAATTTTAACTAAAGCGATTAAATTATTAAATTTTTATTAAGATTGCGTTTTTCAGCGTTTATTGTATAATTTTAGCGTACCTGCACTGTTATCCACACCTATTACCATTTCCGCTATTATTTCTCTTTTCATAATTGGACTTAAATTTGTTAGTTTATGTGCATCGAAAATGTTGTTGTTGATTCAAATAGGTACTATTTGGTGAGGTCATAGTTGTGGGCTGTGCACCCTGGATTCAGTGCTTACCATAACTTAGATGACCGGCTTTAGTCCAACGCTCAAATTGGTTTTTGGATACGCCGTAAACTTCTCTTACTCTTTCGCTTAGTGTAAGACATAATAATTTTACCTGCTTTATGTATGTTTTATTTGAGTTTTCATTTGTCTGCATTTTCTTTTCTTTACTTCATGCTTACACTTTATTTTTACTTTTTTTTATGTATCACTCCTTAAACGCGAAATTCGAATAAATACAATTGTATTGTCGTTTGACCTTTATGAAATGAAGAGAATAACGAAAAACAAAAATTATCGTTGGTATATATAACAGGAATGAGTACGAGGCAATACTAAGTAGGAAGGAAAAAAGGACGGCGACGACTATTCGGATATATACTAAACACACACACAAACATAAATTCGAGCTTGATGAAAACGGGAAGGCATATAAATGATATGAACTTGAGAAAATAAACTATATTAAAACATAAAAAAGTACACTGAAAAAAAAAATTAAAACTTACTCTCTTTATTTAAACCTAAAACTCATATTATTTGGCGCAAAACGACCTTTTGTTTACTAAATAGTCAACACCACTCTGTGATCGATCAAACAAACCTATGTTTACAGAGCAATTCTGGCTAAGATTAGTAAAATATTTTTCGTAAGATAGTTCGAAAGACATATGTTATTCTAGTACAAAAGTCTATTTTAATTTAATTTAATTTTTAACCCGCTTCAAAAAAAGGAGAAGGTTATCAATTCGTCGGAATATATTTTTTTATTTTTTATATACATACATATGTTACCGCATAACTTTGGACCACGTTAACCGATTTGCACAATCCTTTTTTAACGAGGTCGTCCCATACTAATTTGGTTTAGATCCGATCATTGGATCGTGAAGAAATCAACAACAATCTTAAATTTGTATATAAGGATTGAAGTCGGTTTTATTTTTTGCTTAAAAATTACTTGTTAACTATTATTTTCTTCGTTTTTGACTTTTTTCTTTTTATAATTTTGTTTTGTTTTTAAGTTTGATTACATTTTTGGAAACGTGTTTTTTTTTTGTAAGTATTGTAATATTTTTTAATTTTTCAATAAAGAATTCTTTTTGTTTTAAGATTTTATTGTTTTAAATGGAAAACTATATTTTTTTTTATCTTTCTATTTTTTTTGAAATGTAGTTTTTTGTCTTTTAATAATTTTAATTTTTAGATTTTGTTTCAAAAACAAAAAATAAATTTTATATAATTTAATTTTTAAGAACTGCTTTCTTTTTTTTTTTGATTTAGTTTTATCATTATTTAATGTTCTTTTAATTTTTATATTTTTTTTATAATTTTATATAATTTTTAAAAATATTTTTATTTATTTTTGCTTTATTTTTATTTTATATGTATAAAATAAATATAGATTTTTATTTATTTTTGCTTTATTTTTATTTTATATGTTTTTTAAATAGCTATGTTTTATTTAATAGTTTTTATTGCTTTAAAAATCAAAATATATATGCTTTTTAATTTTAATTTAATTTTTAAAAACTTATTGCCAAAAGGCAAACAGCGTAACGCTAAGACTTCTTTGTTAGCAGATCTTTCAATTAGTGTTACGCAAAGCAGTAAAGAGGTTTCAAGAAAGTTGTCAGAATGGACAATTGTCATATGAAGGACTCTGGAAAGTTGACAGACAGTTGCCAGAATTTCCCGGTTAAGTTTGTGTAAAAAATACTTTTTCGGTTCAAAAATTTTGCAACGCTAACATGAAAAACCTAACATGACTCTGTTTGAAAAAATCACGTTACTTTTTTCTTGTGTATGGAATTAAAATTGAAAATATTCTTGCCATAAAATCTCCAAAACATATGTTAAAGCATAGACAGACGGCAGCGTTGATCCGGATCAACGCGTTAATTCGGAGCTATCTCGAGAATTAACTGCAGTTGATCCGGATTAAGTCCTAGAGTTATTTCTCAAATTTAACTCGGATCGTGGTAATTTTCGTTGAAAACATTGAACAATATTCTGAGAGCGCAGAAAACAGAGAATATGCAAAACTAGCATGGATCTTTTCATTGGTAATGCAGTCATCACACTAATTCAGATAGGAATCCAATTTAAATCTGAATAAGAACTTATTTGAATTAATACGGTGACTGCATGACGGACGACAAGGGCGATGTCAATGCTAGTTTTGCATTTTCTTTGTGTTCTACGCTCCCTGAGCAAACAAATACGCAAAGCTAGCCGATTCATTCATCCCCGGTAGCCGAGTGCATGGGAACACTGAAAGATTCATGATTTACTTTTCGCTGGTCAAAGTGAATAACCCATTTTTTACTTACAATCTGACAAACCATCCAACCTATTTTATTCTCTCAAAGCCTTTCAAAAGAACGTATGTATTTGTTTCGTCCTGAAGTAAGTGACATAAAAATGTTTGTGACCTTTCAGAAATTTACTATTTAATTTAGTGGGCTATCATTATTAGTTTTAATTAGAAATTTTCGCGATTTAGCAGACCGGATGGGGAAACGGAAGAAAGCAAAAGTGAAATGGTGGGCGATTTTTTGGTTGAAGTTAGTAGCTGGCTTGCTTAACGAATTGTATGTATGTATGTATGCAGGAGGCATGGTTGGTCAAGTTTTTTTCTGATTTTGGTAATTTAGTGGGCTAAACAGGCGAGCATTAGACAGACCAGTGGCGACAATATTATTTTAGGTTTGTTTGCTTTGTTGGCACAAGCGCCATAAATTGTATTTCATTTTTCTTGAGTTATATTAGAAGTTTATGAGTTTTATTGAATAGAGACTTTGATATTATTGATTGAAATATTTGTATAAAATGTTCAAAATAAAGCCATATATAATTTAATTTGAAGTGTTTATATTTGAAAATAGCCACTTGACTTAATTTTAAATGTAAATAGGAAGATCCATATACCGAATATTTTACTTAATAAAAAGTGCCATTTAGTGAGTATTTTATAAGCATCCGTTTGTACAAAAATAAATTCAGCTATAGGCCCTTTTATTTTAAGTTTATATGAGTAAATTTGACTTTAGCCTTCTTTGTACTCCGTTTTTGTTAAAAATCAGAATTCTACACTTGTGCATACATTAGGGTGGCCGAAAAAAAATTCATGTGGAAAAGTAAAATCGAAATTTGTATGCTCTCACCCCCTAGCATTGTTCTATACCGAAAAAAAGATTTTCGTTGCCTCTTTTGGGCTAAGCAAATTTGCTTTTTATTAAAAATAAACGAGAGGTACCTTGATCCTTTTCGAAACGAATTTTTAATTTCTCTTGCTTCCTATATTAAAATATGAGTTTTCACGAAATGTTGACTTAGCAACTTTTCGCTCTGAGCCAGCGATATATGTATGTAATACATGTAGCTATTTCGTTACTTTTCCCTTTACTGCTGCTTTCATTCTTACGAGTAAAACATTCATTTGCATTTGATTGCCTTATAAAAAGATATCAATACTATATGCACTCGATTATTAGATATTTCACAGAGCCATTTTGAAATTTCGCTATATCATTCGAATCATAATGCAAACCTCAATCCTATGATGTACAATAAAACTGGCGCCTGCTTATAATCTTCATCATAAGGTAGCAATCGTTTGTATTCGGAATAGTGAGATGCGTTTACGGGGTTGCATAAAATTCGGTTGCAGTTGCGGAAAATTTTACGCCAACATTTTCTTTAAAGTAAATATGTATGTAGAGTGTTAAGCGAGGTGGTGCAACATTTGTTAGAGTTAGCTGTATAAGGAAAAAGCCACTGGGGGGTCGCTGAGATGGCATATTGCAATTTATGCCACGCCAAAAATGACTTAAGGAAATTTTAGTAGGAAAAGCTGCAGGAACCAAAGCAACATGGCAAAATGCGAAATGACATATAAAGCTGTAAGGTCTGCCAGACCAGCTGCTCCAACAGTTTAGCAACTGTGCTAGTCACATAAATCCTTTGCAAAACCAATTATAAATCCTCTTATCTGCAGTGAACAGCGATACAGCGGCCAAATAAAGTTTTCAACTGTATATGTATGTACATATGTATGTCTTTTACTTGTGTATGCACAAATATCATTTATTTGGGGAATTGCGAGGGGAACACATAATGACTGCTTAGGGTCGCCAACAGTGTCCAAAGTCAAGCGGAGGAAATAGGCAATGGATGTATAAGTAAAATAAGTCGCCATGCATAAGAAGTTTTCATTAGTAAATATGAGCCATGCATTTGTCTACAATTTCTCTGCAGTTGAAAAAAGGAAAAATAAGAAAACACAATACGAATGAAATTTCCGCGCCATTTTAACGGCATTGTACCACTGGCGGTAGCAACACTAGTTTCTACATACATAAATCTACAATAAATTACGAGCAAGTTTGCGGTAAAGTCACAAATACATACATAGATACTTACCTAAAGGTGAAAAGGTGCCAAGTCCATTTTTTATCATTATTCAGGAGGGACGAAAAATCGATGTAGTTTCGCATTATCTGTCATTCTGCATCAAAAACAAAATTTTGCAAAAAAGCGGACTTGTGACCTTTTAACCTTTAGGTAGCGATTTGTACATAGATATACATACATAGGTAAGTTTGTGAAAAAATGAAGAGCAAGGAAAAGCGCAAAAGTAAAATAAAAAAAAAAATAAAAACTTTCTTAATGCCATTGAGAGAGCTGCAAGTCACTTAGGAGACTCTGTAGAGCGTTAGGGTTTCGCTGTGAGGAAATATATTCAGGAATAAATTAACAAAACTGCAGCATAGTAGCCTAAGATGGGGAAAAGGGCGAGGACAAAAGTGTAAATAAAAGAGTTGGCGTATGCTTCGTGCACTTAAGCGTAGTATGTATACACACACTTAAACATACATACACTGGCGGTCAAAAGTGGATGAATGCTGCATTGTTTTTAATATTTACAATGTTTTTCAAGGTAAATATTTTATGCTATTTTTTTTTTAATAAATATATAGTCTGTGCTTTAATAAAACCATATAAATCAAACGTCTACACTTTATACAGAATTTAGTAAAAATCAATAAATTTTCATTAACCTTTTTAGTTCTTCAATCAAACTTTTTATAAAATTTTTGGTTACGTGCGTTTTTCATATAAATATGGAAAATTAGGAAAACTGGCGTTTTTAACGCAAACAGTCTTTCACAAGAAATTCATTTTTATACGGAAAATGCCAAAATGCCGTCAACAAAAAAAGTATTAAAAATCAATGCGATCTTTTAGCTGCTCAAAACTTGCACTTATTTTACTAAAATTTTGTAAGTCTTGTAACTGCATACTCAAAAGTTTTATATAAGTTCTGATTAAAAAGCTCAAAATTAAAAAACCAAAATTGTGAAATTTTTCTAAATTCTGTATAAAGATTTAAAAGTTTTAGACTTATTTGGCTTTTCTTAAAGCATGAACCATATTTTTATAAAAAAAAAAATAATAAACAAAAAATTTATTTAGCTTGAAAAACATTGTAAATATAAAAAAACAAAACACCATTAATTCATTTTTGACCGCCAGTGTATGTACATAATTAAATATATGTGACCTGGTCTACGAAAAGGGAGCTTACGTGCGAAAACTAGTTTTCTGTGAAAAAAAAGCAAATCGTTTCGTTTACTCGTTTTTACTCTTCTTTCTCTACATTTTTAGTACACTTCTAAGCAAGTTAGGATTTTTTGCTTTTCACCACTCACCACGTGAAAAAGCATCTCATCTTCCATCCGAATCAACCAAAAAGTGAAAATTGATTTTTTGACACCTAAGCCCCCTTTCCGTAGACCAGTTCACATATATTTAAACGTATTTATTTGTTGGAAGGAGTATTTGTAAGCGTGTCACAGCAAGGTTGTCGCCACCAGGCATGCGGTCACAGTTCAGCGGCTTCGTGATGAGAAAAAACTCGTCACCTTGTGGCAGAACTAAATAAGAACGAAGTCACTGCAGGCGCCAGCTGCACTTAATTGCAAAGAAAAATACATTAAAATACACCTCAGTCCAGCGGCTCTCCCACTCTTCTACAGCTTGTATGCCACACAAGCACTTCGAGCGTAAAACAGTGCTTTTAGCAACGAGAGCCTTCAAGCAAAAGGCTACAAAATTTTCAAGTGAGAATATAAAAAATGGGTGTCTTAAAATTGCGATGAAAAGTAGGCAGCTATGTACATATATAAGTACTGCAAGTTTCTACCTTGCGGTAAGCATAAGAAAATAGCATCAATTATGCTAAGAAATGCATAAAAATAAATTGTGTAAACAAAATAGTTTGATGGTACTTAAGTATGGGCATATTTTTTCTGTTTTTCGGATTTTTTAACATTATTTAGTGCAACACTTTCTTTTTCTAGTGTTGTTTTTAATTATCCTATTTATATGTATGTAGACTTTTTTGCCAAGATAATTCAAAAATTACTCTTAAGTTTTTCAAGCCCAGCGGATGAACGTCTTCACGGTGGTGCTAGAAACGTTTGCCACACTTGAACTTCATTCCGGACAATTTGATAAATTTTAGCAATCTTCTTAGTCCTTCCACGATAGCGTATTTTAGACCCTATGACTGAAACTATCTCAGGCATTCTCCTTGCATTATTTTTCCTACGTATAGGGTAAAGTGTACAGTTGTAGTCTGGACTCATTTTAAGCGCTTCAAAATGCGAGTTCAAAAATTTTCGAAAGGCCAGATATACAGTATGACCAGTATAGTTTCACAAAAGACAAAGTAGTTTTTATTACTTAAAGCCGTATTTGAGAAAGCTGAAATAGTTAACACTTGTTTGCATAACACGCTTAAATATATACTTAAAATTGCTGCAACCCTAAGTGCCTGCAGCATATATCTAAATCCAAACGAAAAAGTGCAATGGATTACAGTTAGTTGAACTCAGTAGACATGACAGAGAAAACTCTATTTTCTATAAAACAAATATTGTTAAACTACAAGTTGGATTTAAGACTGACCGGCGTATTGGTCGAAAGAAAGTTTCCTGCCAATAAAAGGGCTAACATGGTCGCATAAAGGAAAATAAAGTTCTAACCGTACTAAAGAAAGATCCCACCGTTTTAGGGAGGATAATGACAAGTACGGTTGACTTCGGGTGTAGAACTAAGACTCAAGACCCGCAAAGTGAAAAATGTTCCAGACAAAACTTTGCCATGAAACATATCGCAAAAGAAAAGAACAGGAGCTAAGATGCTGAAACAAAATTTTGTTGAGAAATGTGTTAGCTGCATAAAGAACTACGAGGCGTACGTCTTAGCTTATACGTTTATCTTCCAGGGCACGGATTTTATGCAGCTGCTTCCCTAAAAAAGACCGCTCAAAATTTCAAATAAAAAGTGACAAAATTTCCTAAGAATTTTTTGGCCTGACCTCGCTTCATGTCATTGCAATACAGACGTCTTAGAGTGGTTTCAAAGGAATATAATACATTTGATGCAAGGAGAAGCTAATCCACCGAATGGCCCCCAACTAAGGCCTAGTGGAAAAGAAGCGGACAATTTTATCCGACGCATTCCTTATTACTGAGTAATAATGGCTTTGAAACGTGTTTGCCTTTCCTATGTAAGGCACCCTTTCTCCCTGATTTTGATAGAAACAACCGCTGTGGACGAGTGGTTAGCGGTGCATACTGTCACTGCATAGGACTATTTTAAAAAAGCTTCTCATCAAACAATTTGCCGATCGGAGGCTGCGTAAAACGGTAAGTCCCTCCATTTGTGGTATAACATTACGACACACACCACAAATTGGAGCTTTCAGACTTCTTCAAAATATGTATGTTTGTTTCACATATTAACTATATTTTGGCAAAATTTTTCTTCCTTAAAATTAAATTATTTAAAAATATTTCAATTCACGACTCACTAAATTTCCATCTGATTGAGCATTAGCATCAAATGAGAAGTATTTTGACTTATTTTTAGTGTACAATTTTTCTTATTAAAATAACTTAAGACGAGACTGAAATTACCAACTTTATAATTGATTTAGTTAGGGTTAATTTTGCACCCTATCCCTTCTAGAACTTCAATTTATTCAATTGCGCATGTATGCCAATATGTAACCATAAGAACGATGTCATACGACACTGTGCACATTTCTCTGTCAGTCCATTTGACAGTGATTTGCCAAACGCGTATTCCTGCATACTACCTACCAGGGAGCCCAACTAAACCACCTAGGCGTATGAGTAACGCGCCAAGCACGAGTACAAGTGCAAACAAATAGTATTCATGTGCTAGTCACTCATCGCCTATTCAATGCATTGCTAGCGCACAAATTGTGTTAGGGAAAAATAAATATGTTTATAAGAAATCATAACTTAAACTGTTTAGAACGGAAGTGACGCCGTAATCTCTCACGTTTTGCACGCAACGCATACGCTCCCCTCATACACACACACGCGCGCGCCTGCAAGCCATGATGTTAGAGACATGAGCGAGCTGGGTAGCCTCAGCTAAATGGTTGACAGAATGGTTTGATGAGTGGAGTGGAGCTGGCGAATACTTAAAAATATTTAGTTGATACCGCAACTGCATACCAAATGAGTATTACGTACTGCATAAGTCTCCACAACATTAAGCAGTGCCTCGTATTTCCCACGAGAAATGTACGATGACGAGTGCATGTGCGGAAAAGTGTCGTGTTGCGGTATTTGGCATGCGATGGGTGGCAAGTGGCATGTTGTGATGATGATGATGTTGCTGATATATGGAGAAATGCGCGCCACCTTCGTTCACTTCCAACTCACTTTTTTTGGTGGTATTTTGTGATTCAAATGGCATTTTTATTATTGCAGCAAGAATATGCAAAGCGCGCGCACGCCAGCTGGAGAGCTAAGGAGCGAATGCGAAGTGAAAGACGTTAGTAACAAGATATGAGAGTAGGGATGAAACGATACGAGTAAATACTCGATACTCTTCGTTAGATACCAAGTAGTTTTGGCATCGATCATTTTAAACCAAGTACTGAGTAGTTATCGAAAAAAAATACTCGTATCGAAACCCGATACCAAGTTAAATTTTGCTCCAAAATGTTTTCCTCTACGTTTATGGCTAATATGAATCGCCCTGTGTTTTTGCCAACTTAATTGCCAGCGAAAACCGTGAGAAGGGGCCAAAGACGACAAAATGCAAAGTATAGACCAATCCAACTGCTCCACCAAAGTCGAGGGCTTGCAACGTTTACACGGCCAATTGTTCGAATGGAAGTGTGAAGTGGATGAATGTTCACTACAGACGTTTTAATGCGATGTAAAAGTCATTGAGTAAGTCTATCATTCTTCGCGCTCTAAACATTAGCGGGCAATAATAAAGGTAGCGGCAAATAGCTATGTTATTGAAGAAAAGAAACAAAGAAAACGAGTTCATTCAAAATATAAAAAAAATCTTACAAAACACTAAAATATTAAACGTATCCCAAGCCCAGAAAATTTAAACGCTATCTTCGAATCTAGTCCGTAAAAAATATATATACATATTCGAGTGGTTCAAAAAACACTATTCATAAGCGCTACATCAAAACATTGTTATTTGTGAGAAAAAAAGAGACACGTATTTTTTTATTAAAAAAAAAAAAAAAAAAATTGGAGGTCGCAAAATTGGATCCGTCATTTTTAACTTAAAAAATTGACTTCAGATTCGTAATTAGCGACCCCATATATATATAATATATAATAATTCGGAACTTTGGCTTTCAGTCTTGAAATATGGATTTATTTACTCTTATTTACTAGAAATGATGCACTTCTTAAGTTTATTTTCATTCCATTCGGTATCGATTACCTTTATTATTCGGAGTTTAGGACTCCCAAAGGATGATTAACTTGTGATTTAAAAAAAAAAATAAATTTAACTTAATACGGAATACACACTGAGTACCGATACGAGTAGGTATCGATACTTAAGGTCCGATATTTTTCAGGCATGGATACTTTTATTTTGATACTACTTCCAAGTAAAAGCATCGATACCTGCATGGTATCGTTTCATCCCTATATGAGAGCAGTATGTTTACAAAAGCACACGTTTCTTCGTGCTTAATATAACGTGCCACAATCGAAGGCAAGGCGCTTCGTGTATTTGTATCGAATCAGTTTATAGTATTCTCCTATATTAGTTCGGTATATGCATGCTTGATATGCAAAGCACAGATATATACTCATACCTATGTATGTATATTAGGGTGGTCCAAAATGGGTTTTCTTCAAAGATATTTTACTATAGATAAATGAGAACACCATCCAAAAATATATGTGAATTAAAGTATGTGTGTTTTCAAAAACCTTTGCTGGGAGTGCATAAACCTTCCATTTGGTACCCATACTGTGGTATTGAAGAAGCTCAAATGTTTAATAATTATTATTGAATTTTTTGGAAAGGTGGCAACCCGTACAAAAATATTTTTAAATTTCTTCAAACGCAATTAGTTTTGATGAAAAAAACTCGATTACTTTATTGAGCCTTTAAATAATTTTAAATCTTCAAATATCTGGCAATCCTATTTTTCCAAATTTTTTTAGAAAGTAAAATAAAAACTGTTCGTGTGCGATTTGGTTATGAAAACATAAACTAACTAATGTTTGTGTATAACAGATAGGATAATCGGTTATTAAAACACACTTAATAAAATTGTTAAGTTAAATAAGCATCATATTGTTGTTTTTTGAAGACTTCTGGAGGGAAATAGTCTTATTCGATCAACAAATATTTATTTTTAACGATTTTATAGCCATACTACGAAAAAATGCAGTTTCCCCATGAGAAATACATTGGAAACTTCAAAGTCCCGATTTCAAAATAAATAAAACTATAGTTTAAAAAACTAAAACCTCCCTATTATAATTTCCATTCGTACTGTCATCAGGTATGTAACTTGAGAATAGAAATCGCTGCATCTTTTAGGCGCATCAATATTACATATTTAGTAACATCCCGAGCTAATAAAAGGAAGGTAAAAAACGTGCCTCCTTATTTTTGATATTATTCAGTTCAGGGGGGTGGCAGCAGGAAAAATCAAACAAGTTGATTTTCCTATGTATTTTTGGACCACCCTAATATATGTATGTAAATAGCCGTATATGTTTGTGTATATACAGCAGTGAAGAAAAAGTATAGTAGTAGTACTTTTAAGCAACTGTAATTGAAGTTTCACTGGTAGCAGTAGTATTTGTGACACTCTCTGCTCAATATATGTATACGTACATATGTACATAACTCAACTTGTCCTTGGTGTTGTGTTTTTATTTGATCGAGCTGTTATGAACTTTCCATGTACGATTGCTGGAGAAATTTAGAAAAATAGCAAAAAAAATATAAAACGTAAAAAGAACTAAACAAAAGCCAGGCAAAGGAAGTGCTTGCCGTCGTCAATAGTTGATGACACAAATTTGTTCCCCCTTCACCTTTTGCACTTTTGCGCGTACTGAGCTGGAAAAAAGTGCAAGTTGTACAAAATGTCGTGTAGCTTTGCTTAGCATTTTATATAATTCTTGCTGTTTTCTATTAAGTAGAAAATGCCCGATGAGAAAAGTGTATTCAAATGAGAACTTTTTAAATAGACGAAATTAGACGATATTGGTACGGAACATATTTACATATATCGGTACAAGTCCGCCTAACTTCCAATTTTCGATTGAAATCATAGCTAAAAATATTAGATTTTCATTGGTAAGAAGACAACAAAATCTTGGTAACGTAATAGGTTCTATTGAGAGATAACTTAATTTCCATGAAGCACGAGCAAGGCATTCAGTGAGTACTGCCCACTGCTAAAACGACAAAACAAAATTTCACCTAAATCCGTGAAGCGCTTACTTTGTGAATGCTCCGCACCGGGGTGGAGGATAGCGAGGTTTATGAGTGTTGGAACCTTGGGGGATCTGAGCGTTATAGAAGGGATTAAGGCAGGCAACAAATTGCTTTATATAGCAGCGAATTTATACGCGTATTTATCTGGAAATAGTTACTGCTTGGTGGGGAGTTTGGGCCGTATATATAATTGGTTTGTGATCTTTTCTAAAACGAAATTGGTGTGCCATCGGCATCAACAGCGAGCGCTACAAAATAAACACAAATGAACAAATAATTTTGGTGTGTTGGTGATGGTTGATTTTTCCGACAGGGTGGTAAGATGATATATTTTGGAACGAATTTCCGTCATCTCTCAGAACGAAAAATGACACTGAAGATGCCACAATGCCGAAACCGGTTCGTCTGCAAACCAAACTTGACAAGGGATGACGGAAATTCGTTCCAAAATAAATAATTTTGACTTCAATGCAACAATATAGATGTGGATGTCATGTGCCTCCTCTTAAAAAATCTCGATTTAAAAATGCCTCCAAAGAAACACGTAATACGATATTGGTTTTACGGCTACAAATAGCCTTTTTATAGGAGTAGGGCTGAAAATCTCATGCAAATGCATGTTCTTATTGGACATCTTTAAATGGAAAGTAAGTTATCTTTACGAATCATGAAATTTCCTTTAAAATGGCATTCAATCGTTAGTGCATATTTTTGCATATTTCGCGGTAAATGCATGACTTTACATATTTTGCAAATACACATGTTTTGCATATTTATTGCGCATATTTTAGTATTTTTTTGATTTGCAACAAATTCAAATTTAGTGCGAAATTTCTAGACAAAAAAATTACCTAACATTTCTTTTCACATACTCATCTAAATATGTTCTCGGATAGACAAACGCCCTTTAGGGCACTCTCTTCTATCTGTGTTAGATCTTAACTAAAGGAGAGAGCCGGCATGTGTCTCTGATCAATACGAAATTACCCCGATCCCGGGACATAGGTGCGACATTTATCACTCCAAGGCCAAGTAGATGTGGAACCGTAGGGGATTCTAAAGGTTTACCAGGGTGTCCTGCGACCAACTTAAACGAAAGCTCTTTTAGAAGCAAAGAAGATACCTACAAACTTACTGTAGTATGCACAGTGCACTGGCCAGTTGGGGTACATATCGATATTATTGGATTGCAGGTTCTGTAGCAGTTGCGATGGCTCGGGCTCAAAAGAGACAGTCGGAACACTTTCTAATTGCTTGTCACTAGGGTGATAATCCACTTATGCCAGCCAACCATTCATTTTAACCACTACTTAACTGTCAATATTTATTGTTACACAAGATCGTAACTGTTTGTTTAATTATAAACTAATTTTATACATAAATATTTATTTAGGGGATTCATAAGTCGTGTGACGATTAAACCTTAAGCTTACCATTTTTTTTTATGCAAAATAACGGTTAAAATGGTATCAGGGGGCGCTAATTATATACTCCTTATCAATTTAAAAATATGTTGGCGTAGTTAGAAGTCTTCTATAGCCATTTTAATAATTATTTTA
Source organism: Rhagoletis zephyria (assembly GCF_001687245.7). Classification (NCBI taxonomy): domain Eukaryota; kingdom Metazoa; phylum Arthropoda; class Insecta; order Diptera; family Tephritidae; genus Rhagoletis; species Rhagoletis zephyria. The sequence continues at coordinate 10,034 of NW_016166182.1, read as the reverse complement.
TATAAAAATGGTATTTTTGTGCCGGCAATAAAATATTGGAAAAATATTTTCAATTGCATATTTTACTTGTTTATTGCGCATATTTTTGAATTTCGGGTACATATTATAATTATGCGCTTATTTCAGATTTGTTAATGCACGAGACTCCGAGCCCTAAGTATGAGCAATTTTAAGTTATAAAGTCCCCTTTTTAGCATTTCCGTTAGTGGCGCCCACCTTGGCATTGAAATTGCAAAGCACGATTTTTATATCGATTCGGGGGTAGCGCCCATATGTACGATACAAGCGCTTATAGAAGAGATCCTTGGACGCCTCGTCCCTCTATTCCATCAAGTCATGGGCACAGATGAGCGAGATGTTGAATAATCTAGCTTTGATGCGGATTATGGCTAGACGTTCGTCCAACGGGGTAAATGCCAGAGCTCGGCGACGGAGTCTCTCTCCCACTACAAATCCAACACCTAATTTGCGCTCCTTAACGTGGCAACTGTAGGAGTCATATTAAAGTCTGATACATTACAGTAAAAACAAATATTCTTTATAAATCCGATTATAAATAAACTATTACTTCTACGTGAACTGCGTTACTTTTGATCAACTCAAAATTCATGACACCAATAGATTACGAAATGAGTCAGTCTGGTTGACTGGTATCATAACCATATTTATGACGAAAGAGAGACTAATTTTAGACTCATAAATTCTGAGCACTGTGAAAATCGTTTAAAGGCAACAAGAAGTTGCTAAATTTCGGTTAAGCTTATCTCTAATGTATTTATACTAATGCACTTACTCAAAAATATTTCATCAATAAAAACCAACATGAGTATATCAAAATATGCAAATCACATGTATGAAAAGAAGAAGGAATTAAAAGTTAATTGTAGCAATCAAATGAATTGCCAACACACAGCAAGCAACTACTTACTTCGCGTGCTTTGCTACTGCAACTACTGTTGCTGGCCGACATAGTGGCAAGGTCTTTTGGGAGCCTAGTATAAATACTACATACTTTTCATTATTCACACTTTCACGTACTTATACATAAACACATATATATGCACATACCTAGATGTATTTTTCTTTGATTTCGGCAAATCATACTCGGCGGAATTCGACAACATTTTGCATGTCGGAAACCCATTAGTTGACAGTCTATTATAGTTGCAAGACTGCATTAAGCACTCACAATAGCAGTACGTATGTATGTACGTAGTATATGCTAGCTGTTTTCTGTATTTCAACGAGTCTTCAAGTGTGTAAAAAGCATTCAACAAAAAAAAAAAAAATGGCGTAAAATATATAAAACCTTGACTGAACTGTTTTTTTTCGCTAAACGACTATAATTAAAGAAAATCAGCAGTTCCAACTGAAAAATCAGCAGAAACAAAAAATGCTATGCAGCCAGTGGTAGCACTTGCCAAAGTGATTTCTGTGTGAAGTGAAAGAGGTACAAGGAAAGAAAAGTATTTTCAAACTTTCCAAAAACCACTTAAAAGCCAACCATTTTTGGTTAAAAGAAAACGAGGGGTGTGAACAACTAGCAAAAAATTCGAACACATTCAGTTAAGTGGAATTCGTTGTGTGTAAAAGTCTGCAAGCGTTGTTGACCATTTGTGTGACATGTCATGTACATACATAGCTGCTGCCCGCATTGCCGCAAAGTGGCACGCTACTTACTTACGAATACGTGCTGCTGCAGCATACACTTGGTACTATGTATGTATGTACTCAAATGCCACGATAGGACTACCAGCAGCACTATCCAAGTCCAATCTGAACTCTTGAGTGCTGTCAACTGCAAATCGTTGCAACAGTGTGGCATGCAACACATTGGTATTGGACATGACATGGCCCAAGTGCGACATGGCGAAAATGGACAAGCATTTCTTCACGTCTCTGCGCACAACTCAATAATATGTGTTTATATGGCCTGTAGGAACAGACAGCAAAAAATTACTATTTGCAAAAGACAAAGGACAAAAGAACTGTTGCTCATTTCGAAAAATTCTTGATCAATGACTTACAAACTCGTTAGTGATAAGCTGGCTTAAGTTATTTATTTTACTGTTGCTGCAGTAATATGCATGGTCCAAGCGTTGCAGTTGACTGCCCACAATTCACACATTTGTTATATTTTTTTAATATTTTTCCAGCAGGCATGAATTGCGCTTTATATGTAATTCATATTGGCTTGTGAATTTCCGCATTCACTTCCGGTTGTCTCAGGTTAAATTGCATAATACAATTTGCCGCATATGTCATATGCCAGAGACTTTGCTTTTCAGTTTGCATTCCTCAACGTTTCGTTAGCTCTTTTCCCTGTAACACTTTCCCGAACTTCTGTACGTATGTACGTCGATCCACTTTACAGAGGTTTTGCAACAATATTTTACACTTGCATTCCTTCGTTACTCTGGCAAAATTTTTGATCATCCATTTACTGCAATTAATTTGCCAAAAACCCAGTGGATTTTTATCTGTCGAGTTGGCTATAAATTGAACAAACAGAGCAATTGAATGGGGAAAAGCGTTCACGATTTGCGAATTAAACACAAAATGTAAGTGGAATGAGAGCCTCAATACGATTAGTATATTCCTTCCTAAATTTCGACTATGGGCAGTGGTGCAGCTAGGCTATGTAGCGGCCGAGGCGAAAGCCAATTTTACCGCAAAAAAGAAAGTGATTTTTTCTTAGCTTCTCTTCACCGTGGAATTTTCAAGCAATTGACATTTAAAGCTGTAAATTTTACATAGCGAGAAAAACAGCGAGCAACAAACGGAAATTTTGTAAACAGGGGTTCTTTTTGGAGGGAAATTTTTAAGGGTAAGTTTTAGAGCCATGTCCTTCGAATGGACACCGACGCCCCGGGTCTGAAAGTATTTAACTGGTTGGTGGGAGCAGCGGAAGAGGGAGCCCCCACTGCTATAAAAATACCAAGTGGAGAAGGACTTGGCTTCACTTGACATTTCCAATTGGCGTAAGTTGGCACAAAACAGATGCCGACGACTTGTTTGAAGTTTTCGGATACCTCTTATCAAATGAGTTTCTTGCGGGGGATTTTGTTGGTTTTAGGCTACTTTAGGGGGCTCATGAGATGTAAATGGGGGTCCAAGAAAATGTATCTGGTTTCGATGTAAAACACCAAGATGGTTGCTTGACAGCCTCTTTATTTAACTTTAATTTTTTATAGTGGTTTATAGTGCTCTTGATGCACTGCTGCACTTACCAGCTGTTTTCATACGTGGAGAAGCCTTAAAGGCCACCTGCAGACTAAAAAGTACCGGATGCTGGTATGACAATGAGTGGGGCGCGGCGAAAATTGCTGGAGGCAGAGATTTAAGCACTTGTGTCTTGTCAATGCTACAGTATAGTACGCCACCATTACCCTTTGTTGAAGAGACTCTATAATGTTGAGTTCCCTGAGACTGAATGTTGGTTTGATTAAATCGCTGAGACCGCACTCACACATTGCTGAATCTTCACTGATGGCTCAAAACTGACTCTGGGTCATGATTTGGGGTATTTTTCGAGGTGAATGAAGATAAGCTTCACTTTTTTGTAGGGGAATATGCTTCGGTGTTCCCGGCTGAAGTAATTGCAATACTCAAAGCCATGGACTACGTGGTGGAACATAGGTGGAGGGGAAGGAGTTTACGTGACTACAGTGACAACCAAGCTGCACTTAAGGCATTGACCAGCCCTCTTTTTAAGTACTTCCAAACTAGTTCGGCAATGCAAGTCTCCACTAAAATGTGATAGTGAACGTGACGAGGTTTTTTTACTCTGGGTGCCAGGACACTCAGGAGTACCTGGTTAAGAGACATCTGATAATTTGGCCAGAGTTGGCTCAGACCAGGCATTCCAGGCATTCAATCTCACAAGGTCTATCTAATTTTTTGCTCTCACTGAGCAGACGACACTGCAGACAACTTGCTGGCCTGCTGACTGGTCACTTCACGTGGCACAAACACCTGACTGTGTTAAGCGTAAATGACAAGTCCGTTTGCCCATCTTTCCTTGAAGAAGATAAGACGGTGGAACACTTTTTGTGCTTCTTGCTTGCTTGGTTGTTTGTCATCGTTTTTTTTAAACTCGTTCTTTTCTCTATTGTCAGTCTCAGAATTAAAAGTTTGGTGTAGAAAGCTTAGCCGTTTTGATGAAAAATTTAGGGAAGAAAGGGCATATTTAAGGAATTTTGAATTAGCTTCTATTAATATAAAAATTATGATGGGGTCTCCAGATGAATGAAGCATATTCAAGCTTTGAACGAAAAAATGATGTGTAGAGTAATTGCAATGATAAAATTGATGTGGTTATTGAATAATAAAGAGACACCAAAGATTACACCAATGCCTTTAAGCTCATCAAAAGACTGAAGAGGATTACCAGAGATACTTCATATACGACATTCGTAAACGTTAAGTAGTTTGTGATAACACTTGTTAATATTGAGTTGCAGGAGACCGACAACACTATAAGTATAATCAATTGACTTCTAGTTGAGCCCCAGATACATCTTGCAGGAATTGCTAATGGCATTCGACAACGTGATCCTCAAGAAGGCGGCAAAGACAATTCATCTTTTCTAGTCACAAGTATACTTCGGAATATTGATGCGATGTTTCAGCACAATGATAATGGTCGATTTATAACAACAAAAACTTGTTTTAAGAAAAAGCCGAAATATTGTGAATAAATAATGAGACAAAAACAAAAAATTTTCGAAACACACGAAGCATTTAATATACGTACGATTAAATCCAAAATTTATTTAAAAACTTCAGTGCAAGTTTTGTAGAATTTAAATTTTTTTGTTCACAAGGACGAAAAAGTATAGAAACGCTCTTTTTAATTAGATTATTTTTTTTAGATAATAAAATTAAAACGACAAAATTCGAAGATGTGGTCGGCTGTGTATTAGTCCTAAGCGTACAATATGTATTTCCAAAGTTAATTATTGCGAAATTTCCAGGCTGTTCAAGTATAAAATTTTAAAAGGACATTTTCAATAGCTAATTGCCAGTTTCTTTTTTTTTTAATTTGATACCCATACGTAGTGTTTTTCCACATTTCACTGAATTTTTTTAATAATTTTTTGAAGTAATCAAATTTTTCTAAAACCAAAACCCCTTAAAAAAATCCTGGCACCAGAGAGAAAAACTTAAAATTCATTCGACCCATGGCTTCGCGAATATATTGATTTTTTGTGTGTGTAAAATTTACTGTCGCACGGTTTTATATGTAAGTCATCGATTCGATTGAAGATCGAGATTCCATATAATGTTTGGCTCTGCTGAAATATTGTGGCAAATTTAATACTGCAATTATTATTTTCGACACATTTCTTAAAAGTCATTATCCTCAAATCGATGGAAGTGAGTGGAAGATCGTCATATCTCGGCAGTCAGTTCAGAATTTGGTTGAGAACGCACTATCTCAGAATTCCGTGCCCTATATCAAACGAAAATACATTGAAAATGTGCTGAGATACGGCATTTTGGAACCGAATTCTGAGATAGGGCGTTGTTGAAAAATTTTCTGATTTTGAGTGTTTTCGAACTGGCTGTCGAGATAGGCCGATCTTCCACTCAGTCATCGAAATGAAATTGTTTCTCATCTCCAAGTCCAAATATACAAAATATTACAGTTTAATATTAGATTCAACTAAATACTATATATCGCTAGCTTAGAGTGAAAACTCATTTTTGAGCAAGCGGTATTAAAAATCCATCGTTTCGAAAAGGACTAAAGTACTTATTTTATTTTTTCTCGTTTATATTCAATGAAAGGCAAATTTGCTAGCTCCAAAAGAGGCACCGAAAATCCGACAAAACCAAAATAATACGAAATATTTTAATAAAGAT
>NW_016166182.1:0-1494 GCF_001687245.7 Rhagoletis zephyria | reverse complement strand
CCTCCAAACATATCACATTCATGCAAATACGCGTACGTACATACATATGTATGTAAAAGCGCATATGCGACTAAAACACAACAATAACAATTTCATTCATAAACGCATGCGCATATTCTTCAAGGTCAAACTCATTCATTCATAAATTCAATTGCCACACATCTCCCCGCAAGCGCATCCCCAACAAGCGCAACTTCTTCGCGAGGGCCACAAAAATTCTAAAATGTAAAATTGAAGAAACCACAGCCAGCCAAATGAAAAGTGGCAAGTCCGCAGTAATATCTGCAAAAATAACCTATCTCGTGTTAAGACATTTTTTCTCTAAACTTCTAAATCGCAGCACTTCTTCAAACTTTTATATTATAAATTAGTTGCTTAAGATTTTAATTTAACAAAAAACAAAATAAACATAAATTTTTTGCACAAATGACCCATGATATATTGTTGTAAACTCAAAACTTCTGAAATCACATACATAAGTGGTTTTACAACAAATGTAATTTGGCAACATGGTTGCCTTCACCAGCTTCGGTCATCAATTTTAAAATTTTTGTAAACCGATCGCTTACGATTTGTTCACAGTTGACTCTAGATACTACGAGCAACATGTATAATAATTCAAACAATTTTATTATTTTGCATTATTGATAATTGCAAAGCTCTGAAGCATGTATAAATGAGTATATACATGCAAACCTATTCTGCCTTGGTAACACAAATATTGTTTACTATCACGAAAAGTTTCAAACACAAAGTCGTACATTAACCTATTCTGCGTTAGTAATCAGATTTTTTTAACGGATAATAAAGCTCCTCTCTTTGCTTAAACCCTTTTCGCATTCTGCGCACTTTGGTAACCAGTAAAATTTGTTACCATCTCATAAGCAGGTAACAAAATATTGCCCCATGAAATATGCAACAACAGAATTTTACAAAACTTCATACCTGGAATGCGAAATAAATTAAAACGTTACCACGGTACATATAATTGCGGGTACAAGAAGTGGTAACAATGTTTGGTAACAAAATTTGCTGGTTACAAAATTTCCGGTAACAAGCAGAATATTGCTACAAGATATTCAAGTTAGGAGTAGCCTACTGTAAACGTACATATGTATGCGCGTAAATATGTCAGGACGCGGCATTTCGCAGGAATTTAAGAATTTGTCAAGATAAAGATGGCGGAGGACGTGTGATAGACGGAGACAACTTATGTTTCACATTTACGCGTTTGTTTTGGCGGAGGATGTGAGAAAGACGGAGACAACTCATGTTTCACATTTATGTGTTTATTTTTTGCATGCATATGAACAAAAAATCGGAAAACATTTATTCTTGCCCGATAATAACAAAATGTATGCCTACTCATGTATAAATGCATAGATTTAAATTAAACTTATGCTATCCGTATATAATAAACATTGGTTTTGTAATAAAGCCGCCGCATACACACTTTATTCATCAAATCTCCCAACACACCATTTTTTTGCACAC
>NW_016166181.1:0-25071 GCF_001687245.7 Rhagoletis zephyria | reverse complement strand
CGGAGCCGAACATTAAATACCCGGCGCAAGTATTAAATATATGTTTTTTCACCTTTCCGAAACCTTCCGCTAGATGGTAAGCCGTGGTGTATCAATTTTGAGTAAATTAGCGTCCTTCAATTTCGAAATATTGAAGTTTCAAGCATTTCTGAAATTTACCGTTATATGAGAAGCGGCCGTTATTTTAGTCCGATTTCAATAATTTTCAACGTTTTGCTTTTATGTAGCAAGCACAATAACCACACCGAGTTTGGTACAAATTGGTAGAACGGTTACCGATATACCTATATGTGATAATAAGTGGGCGGTGCCACGCCCATTTTCCAAAATTTTACCATAAACGTATTTCTTGGTAAAGAATTGTTGCAAGCATCAATTTTGAATCCCGAACTTAGACTTTCTTACTTGTTTTCTTTTAAAATACATCGTGCATTAGTTTTTACCTTTGTATGAACCATCCGGGTTTTAAACCTAGCTTAAATACTTATGTTTTCAAAACGAACATCTAGTCTAAAATCGGCTGCGTTTGAAAAATAACGTTTATTTTTTAATTTGTAGGGTTTTTCACCTAAACATCTCACAAATTTTAAGGATATGCCTAGATTGTATATATTTATTTTAAAGAAAATCTAAATTTACGTATTTTTCCATTAAAAAAGTTCCCATAAATTTGTATATTTATTTGCAAGACATCTGAATTTGAGAAATTTTCTCGGGGTCCTTCCATATTAATCCTTATATCTTGTAATAGAACGTTAAGTAAAATTAGCAGGGACGGTAACAGTTATAACTTTTATTAAAAAAATCACCATTTAACAATTATTTTTTGACTTTTACTTAATGACTCTTTAAATAACAGTTTTTTATGATTTTTATTTTATAAATCCAATATAACAATTATTTTAGATTTTTAGCTAAATAATCTGCAAGTACCAGTTATTTTTAGTTTTTAAATTATATATTCTAGATAACAGTTACTGAAGTCTTTTATTTATAAAATTCATCAATATAAATCAGTCACTGAATTTTATTTTTAAAATCATACTTATAAAAAATCATTTGTATAAGTTGTAGTAAACTTTGGTTCTCCCACACCTGAAAATAAGTGAACATGCCTTTATTATTATGCAAATGAGCCTGGTATTGAATGTGTACTAGAATTTTTAAACAGATTAAATTTTTTGGTACAAAGGACACGTAGGTATTGAAAAAATTCGTTACAAATTTTATTCTTCAATTTGCGTGAAAATTTTTCAATATATTTTTTTTTTTTTTTAACTCTATACAATTTTTTATTTGGTACCTTGATATTATTATTCTACCTTAAACACAACTTTTAAATAATTTTTGGAATTTATAATATCATGAAAATTACAAAGTCCTTTAAAAAAAACCTTGACATTAGAGCGAACAACTAAAAACGCTGTTATACTATATTTGACCTATTGTTTCGTGAGTATATTGATTGCTTCGTGTATTTTGAAGTTTTTTTTTGCTTTTGTCGCACGGTGTAATAAAGCCAGAGTGTAAACTCAAAATTTCCATACTAAACGAAAGACTTAAGCAACGAACTTTTTGTCTGGAGCCTCTCTTAGAGCATATATTAAAGCAGCTTTATGCGCCCTGAGTTAAATACATATATAAATACATATATTTTTTTATTGACTCATGTGGTAGAAAACTTGCTGATCGTATTATAAATGATCGCTTAGCTGAAATTGGCCCTAAGTATTTAAATTTCCCTAAATGTTAAATATTTACATGAGAAAAAAATGGCTGCAATTAAGCAATTTCTTTGCTCCAAGTGACTCACACTACATATGCATATTTGGTTTGCTGGCTTACGCACATTTAAAGAAAAAGAAAGCAAGAAATTCAATTTGGCAGTGGCATTAGTAACAGTAGCAAACAAAAGTAACAAAAGTCTGATGAATGGGAAAGTTGGAAATTATTAGAGAATACTTTCAATGAAATGGCTCGCTACATACGAACTGTATGTATATACATACATACTTTATGTATACTTTAACAACCGAATAAAATTCATAATTTGTAAAGCAATTTGTTGAAAATTGTTTCCACAATAAGGCTGTAACAATGAATTTGTGTTATGTACACCAGAATTTCACACTTACCGACGTGTAATGATTAAAGCTAAAAAAAAATAAAACAACACTTTTGGTGCTCACACATTCTGCTTCTTAAATACTTGGCCTTACACTCATTTTGTGCTGTACGTCTTGATGTTGTCACACAAATGGTGGTGCTTACAATAGGTGTATATTATGTCCAGACAGCAGCTGATTTTTATGGAAAAGCAGAACTATGTGCACACTTGAAAATTGAACATTGCATTCCGAAGTATGATCGCAGGTACAAAAAAAAACTCAATCTAAGTACACTTGTGATCAGCTAATTAAGCTAGCAACATTTTGATAAATTTTGGCTATTTTTCTTTTGTTTATTTAATGTTTATTATTTTTCCATAAAAGTCTAGCTCACTATATAACAAACACCACAAAAATCCAGATTTCAAACTTTGTGCAAAAATTATGAAAAATCTGCAAAGTTTCAGCTAAATTTTCAACTTTTTATTCAGATTTTTTAGAAATTTTTTTTTCGACAATTCGACAATTTTTTTTTTGTATGAAAAAAATGCGTCATGAAGTCAGAAAAAAAAATTATTAAAAATCAACGCAACTTAAGACTTGCACATTATTACCCCAGAATTTAATGGGTTATTAAACTGCATACTCAAAAAAATTCTAAGAAATCTGAATAAAAAGGTGAAAATCTAGCTGAAACTTTCCAGCCATTTCATAATTTTTGCACAAAGTTTGAAATCGGGATTTATGTGGTCTTTGTTATATAGTGAGCTAGACTTTTATGGAAAAATAATAAACATTAAATAAACAAACAAAAAATAGTCAAAATTTATCAAAATGTTGCTAGCTTAATTAGCTGATCACAAGTGAATATGTACAGATTTAGAAACTTTGAAGTTAGGTGTCGGTCATTTTCTCGTCGTGTATGTTCGGCGGTAAGTCCTTGATAACTTAAACTTGTACTTTGTTGTACTAAAATTGAATGGGCTATAAAATAGCATACCTAATATCTTTCTATGAATGTTTGCTGTTTTTGTTTTTAAATTCCACAAAGTTTGCAACTTGTATTTATACGGTTTTTGTCAAAGAATATGGTAGATTTGAATTTAAAATAAATATTAAAATTGAATAATACAAAATTTAATAATCAAAACTTGTCAGTGTGTGGGTGGCAATATGTTTAATTCAAAAAAATTATTTTAAAAATCCAGTGCAATTTAGTATGACTAGATGGATATCAAATTAAAGGAAAAATTGTTTAGAATTAAAAGGGGTTACGTTTTTTGGTCCTTTATAATTACATGCTTCAATACCTTTGAAAATTTGCAATATATATGTATTTTTGAAAAAATTATATGTAAGGATTAATATATATATATACCACCACCTACTCGAATTTCGTCCTTTTATGAATATAAATATAAAATAAAATTATTTAAAATGGCATTTGCAAAACTTATACGTCCTAGTGAACCAAAAAACTTAATTTTTTTTATGCTGCAGAATTTTCTCTTTCATTTGGTACCCACACTGTTATTCTACATTGCACTGAACATTTAAATTTTTTTTTATTTAATCATGCCTTTGAAATTTCAATGTCGTTTAAAAAATTCTGAGTCAGCGCGAAAAACTCAGAAGCAAGTTTTATCATATTTGACCCATAGTTTCGTATTATATTGTTTGTTTCGGTGTTTTGTATTTTATTTTATTTTTTGTTTTGTGCACGGTGTAATTAGTTCGATATGGAAGACTTGCAGAAGTTAAGCTATTGCCAGCATGGAACTTGAAATTTTGCACCACGACCAAAAATTTAAAAGTTTTGTTCCTTTTTGTGGGCAGCCAGTGTCTGCAACTGAAAGTCACTCAAACCAGTTAAAGGGTGCAAACCTGACAAGACAGAAAATATTTATAGTTTTAATTTTCCACAATTTTAATTTTCGATTTCATGAAAGGTATTGAAAGTCTATGGCGAAACCGCAAAACAGCAGCGCCGTTCTCTCATTGGCGCACTTTTTCTTATTTCTCGGTGGTGGTGGTGGTGCCTGCCTCATCACTGCAGAAAATATTGTTAATGGAAGCTGTCAAAAAGCGTCACTGCTTGTAAATAGTACAAATGCAAATCATCCAAGCAGAATGCGAAGAATGCCTTATGGCCAAAGTAATGGCCCGACAGCCTGACAGTTCGATGAATTGCAATGCAACAATACGAATACGAGTACAGAAACAGAAACGAGCTGTAATGGACGCTGCCGCCTGACAGCCGTTCGAAAGTTCGCTTTAGGTATAAGCGTATAGAGGCAGGGTGGGGCGGCGTGGTGTAGTAAAACAGCTAAACAAACGAATACTGAGTAGCGCGGTGGTGGTAGGTGGACAGATCCAATGGAAGTGTGCTGGCTGCTGCCGATTTAACAGACAAGTAGGCAGGCGGGCGTATGTGCAGAAAATGCGATTGCAGTTTAGCACTTAAACCAAGTTGAATGTTTGGTAGTTGTACGTGTAGACTGTAGACGAAGACAAAGGTGACTGACAAAAATGTGCATATGTATATGTAGTTATACCTAGGTATGGCTGCATGGATATATGGATTTGGTATAGGCGCGCAAGTCACTCAAGCAGCAAGGCAAAGAGACGACAGACTAATCGTCATCGGGTACAAAAGGTGTGTTGCACAAATAAGCTGATAGAAAAGGTGGATCTCGCCATGAGTAGACGTGAGGAAGCGTGCGACTAACTGGTTGGAAAAAAAGAGTCGATCGGTCGCTTGGTAGCACAGTTTGACGATCGGACGGTAGGTTGGTTGGACAGTAGTTTGGATTGGTTGAAGCTCACTATCTGCTTGTGCTGAATTTAATGAATTGTTAGCTAGCTGGCTGCTGAAGCTGTCTGCTACATAGCCACAACTTGGCTATGGCTAACTGACTAGCTGACTAACTGACTGACTGACTGACTAACTGAGTGACCCGACTTTGCGCCTGACTACATAAAAATCACATCGGGCAGGCGTAGCTAGCTGATTTTTCTTACTTATTCGGAACTAGCGTGTATATTTTTGGTTTGGTATACATATGTATGTGATATTCAGGACCGTTAGGCGGCCAATATGGTTATGCGGCGCGACCGTGGCTATGTTGAGCTGTGCATGCAATGCAGCTACCTTGGCCGTGGTAATGATTACTTGTGCGATGTTGGTGGTAATAACTTTACATACATATGTACGTATGTACATATGTGCATATCTTAAGCGATGCAACCTAGCCAGCCAACAGTGATATGCTTGGAAATATGCAAAGAACCTTAAATTGCATGCGTTCATAAAAATCAGCACAGGTCTACGTTTCGCAAACGTGTTGTAGTAGATGGTCTTTATGCTCCGCCGCATGCTGCCTTCGTACTGTCGAAAAAGCATAAAATTGTCTGCCAACCAATCCTTTAGTTAGTCAGTCAGTCAGTTAGCCAGGCCCAACAGCAGCGGCACATTCACCACAAAACCTGTAGCGACACACATACATACANAGAACCTTAAATTGCATGCGTTCATAAAAATCAGCACAGGTCTACGTTTCATAAACGTGTTGTAGTAGATGGTCTTTATGCTCCACCGCATGCTGCCTTCGTACTGTCGAAAAAGCATAAAATTGTCTGCCAACCAATGCTTTAGTCAGTTAGCCAGTCAGTTAGTCATTCAGTTTAGCCAGGCCCAACAGCAGCGGCACATTTACCACAAAACCTGTAGCGACACACACATGCATACATATGTATGTATGTACAAGTATGTTTGAACATATGTATTACCGCTTTAATGGCAATGGTAGGTAGTATGATAGTGGTTGCGGTGGCATCTGACCCTTGGCAAAGAACCGCAATGCTCCTAACTAACAAACAAATGTCGAGTGGTAGCCGCCGGGCAGTCCGACAGTCAGCAAGCTCGTCTAACCACTTTCCAAAAGTAGCTATGGATTTTGCAGCTACTCTCGCATACACAATGCACATACATATATGTATGTATGTACATACATATGCCTCATAAGCTTTTTTTTTTTGTTGTATCAAATACAGTTTTGCATGAAACGGACTGGCTGTGGTTGCCACAGTGTCATCTCCTCCACCTTCACCTTTACCTTCACCGTGTCTCGCATGTGCATGCCATTCGGGAGATGTTTGAATGTTTGGTTTGTGGTTGGTATGAAACGAAAATTAAAACCAAAATCAGCACAGTGCAGTTACGGGCCAATAAGGTGGAATCACGAGTGAATGCCGGTGAAATGTGTGAAATTTTATTTTAATTTCTATGAGAAGACCGCAAAAAGCTCAATAGCACAATAGCAATCTTTGGTGCGAATCCAAATTTGTAAATTAACCCTCAAATTCTTAGATCAAATTGAAATCTAAATAATATAATGTCTTGTCTACTTGAATTGGAAAATTTTTCAATAACATTGTTTAATTAAAAATGAAAAAAAATCTGAAAAGTTTTAGTCTGGTAGAAAACTAGTCGACCCTTCGAATTTCAGCATAGAGATTTATAATAGGGTACTTTTCTGCGGATATAAAGGGTTTGGGGCTCGGGAAAGCTGCTGTGAGTATCGCGTAATAGGGTTTTAACAAATTTCATTTTCGTGTGTAATTTTATTATCTGCAGTTTGATGATTTTTTTCTTTCGAAACTGTGGATATTTTTGCCAAGAACCCCTACAAAAATGAATCTCTATTATTTTTTTTTGCGATATCTTCTGCACCGATCTAGTTATATTTGATTATTTTTATATGTTATTCAGATAATTTCCCACTTAGACAATTTTTGCGTCTAATTTGACTGGACTATAAGTGCAACCATAATAAATCGTGACCACTTCAAAGGAGTGTTTGACGATAATAAAATGCAAAACGGACCAGTTTTTCTGCAACATGGATCCATCACAATATACTAGAGAGCAAAGAACAACCAGTGAACTATTTCCGTGGAACGTGCACCAAAGAAGGCCAAGATGGGTCTGTCCGACAACATAGCTTTGGTGTGAGGTTTTTGAAATCCACTCGGTATAATTCACATAGATTGCCTTGAGACAATGCACGCGTCTACACTTCTGAAGTTTCAATGGAATTATTTTGGGTTACGTAAAGTTCTTTCATCCAAGAAATTCTCCAAATTTGGCAACTAAATATTTACTGTTTCCAAACCTGAAAATGTGACGCGAAAGCGAAGAGATTCGAGTCGAATGAAGAGGTCATCATTGTAACTAAGCCCACTTTGAGGGTCTTGAGAATACCGATTATTGGGAACATCAAACAAACAGAAACACTATATTTAATGTACCAAGCTTAAAAATTGAAGTTTAGTTAGGAAATCATGGAATGTACAGATATTTTTAACAGAACTTGATTAATTTACTTTTTTACTTTTTACAAAATTTTTTAGAAATTTGTGTGAGCTCAAGACCAGTTACTTTTTTACCTAAAGTGGTAGGCCCATTGTGATATCACGACTAGAAGTTTTATTCCCACTTGCTTAATTATTTAGAGCATCTGACCTTGTCAAGCATTTTAGATTTACATTCGCCGCTTCACATATGTAGGTTGTAAAAGAAAGGCGAGACAAGATGCCGCAAACTGCTTCCTAAAGTTTTTACAGGCTCTGCAGCATCTACCTACTCATAAGCTATCGGCAAGTTAGAGCTCCGATAGTTTTGGATATATATTATCTCCGAAGAGAATACATACTTGGAGACCTTTTTCTATGCTACCCACGCCATGTTCGCCCAAAGATGCAACAGGTCGTGTTTACGCCTCTTGCAAGCTCGCCCGACATATTATTTTCCCTCTATGTATATATGAAGCTGTGGCCGGGAACCCAAGTGAGGTTAAGAATCAAGCCCGGTTGGTGTTGGTTCATTTTTGTGAAGATTATGTAAGTATTTATGTATGTATGTAAGATCAAATCTCTAGCAAAATTGCTCCAAAATGCTTCGCCAGATCTTAGTCCTATAGAGCAAGATACCATCTCTAGACAGACTTTACTTAACCATTTTGTGTGTGAATTTATTATTTCTATTCATTTGACTGTGCTAGCATTGCTCTACTTTCCATCATAATTTTAATATTTAAATATAAATTTTAAATATATTGAAAAAGAATATTTTAAGTTAAAAACTTTTTGGAAATTTAATATTTCCTTTGTTTTATTTTACCTTTTTTATTACATTAAATATTTTCTATCTCATAATTTATACTGAAGCATTTATTGAGCTTGCGGCCATTTTTAATGAACTTTTTTATATCTTTATTTTGTATTATTGATAGTTAACTTTAATTTATATATTATTTATTTTATAATTTATGGTGTTTTATTTTATTTTTTTTTTATTTTTATTTCTTTCTTTTATTTTATTTAATTTTTTATATAATATTTTACCTTCAAACGAATTATCAAAGGAATTATAGAAAATTCAAGCAGATACATAATTTTACAGCTGTTTATTATAAAGATGTTTTCACAACTGCACGCAAAAAAAATTTAAATTATTTTACTTAGCGCCCTTTTCTCAACTAGCTTTTAAAATTTATCTGACCATCAAACGCAAAATTTTAAATGACAAATTTTCCGAACAAAATTATGGCCCTTTTTCGAAAAATTTGTAATTTTTAATTTTGGCAGTCTGATAAATTTTAAAATTGTTTGGTGCAAGTGGCGATAAGTAAAATTTTTTTTTTTTTTGTGTACAGCTGTGGAATCATAAGTAAACATTTTTGACAAAATTTGTGGAAAAGGCAACAAATTCTTTTTCAAGGATAGCTAATGATTAAAAATTAAAGTTTTTTAAATTTTTAATTTTACTAATACCAAAATTTAAATATTCAATATCCGTTGAAACATTTTTTCCTTTGTTATAAAATTTCGGGCTTCAAAAATAAAAAAAAATGTAAATTCTTTTATTTAAGTTTCTAAATTTTGGTTTTGAAATTTCAACTTTTCGAGGTATCTGTTTTCATGCGTATATTTTAAATGCATGCGCATTTTAAAATTAAAAACCAAATGTTAAAAATTAATATTTTGAAATTTTACAATAAAAATCATAATTTACCCGCCAAGAATTGGATTTATATTTTTCTTGTCATACCTAAACGTCATTTAATGTTTTGTTTTTTTTTTATTTTTTCGATCATATTATAACCGTTATTTTCATAGTTTATTTTTTAGATAATAATAGATTTAAATCGGTTATGAAACTGTAGACTTCTACAAAACGGTCCAAACTTATCAAAAAATAAAAAACTTCAATATAAAGATTTTCTTTTATCAAAAAAATAAAAATCCGACTTTAAGATTATTCTTGAGCGGAAAAATAAAAATGAAAAAATAACGGTGTTGCAATGACCTAAAAATTAAACTCTTGATATTTAACGTTTATTCTTAGTTCTTAAATTAAAATGAAATTAAAATTTAAATTCTTAAATTTTATCATTATATTAGCTATATCTAGTAATGAAATTATAAATATGTATGTATATAAATATACATTTTTTGAATTCAAATTTTAAAATTCCAAACTCTTTTAACGATTTCTGTATAACTATCTAGGCTTCGATTTAGTGAGGGCAAAGGAGGCAACAAACGAATTTAAGTACAAAATTATTTCAAATTCGTATTTAAAAATATTATTTCATTTTATAAACTTTTTTTCTTAATAACAACGTGTATGGGTTTTCTTTTCTTTTTGCTTTTCAATTATATTTTGCGAAAAGTTTCAAAGGCTGAAATGTCCTTTTGTAGATTCTGCAATAAATTTGTATCAGCATTGCTTTTTTGCTCCCATTTTTGTAACAATTCTATAAATGCATGCAAATATTTATTTCAATTTTTTTCTAAAGTTTTTTTGCACCTTAATCCAAAAAATGGCTTGGAACTTACGGCACGCAAATCAGCTATCGTTCTTCATAACACAATATCCCATTAGCGTTTTCAAAAATCACTTAGTTATCAGTATTTCAAGGACCGCGATGTGCAGAAAACGGAACTAGCAACAACGATTTTCGCACAAAATTCACTTTTTTCATAAATCAGTTTATTTGCAAACACCATTCGCTAATATACTTTTTTTATGTACATATGTATGTATTAGTATACACAGTTAGCACGACAGTCAATTTTCTTTTTTTTTCAATACGTTTAGCTATGTACTTTTACAATTGAAATTATAGCAAAATTTCGATAGAAATATTTTTATGATTTTATTTTTTAAATGTGCGTGCACGTTGCAACATATTACATATGCCTAGGTATATGTATGAAAATTCCCCAATGCGTAAACACGTCCGATCGATACGATGGTCAGCAACAAACTGAAGAGTAGCCGTTCATCAACGGATTTAAGAACGGCTTGTATGGAGCTCTGGAGTTTGTGTGTGCCAGATTGTTGGCTGGGTGAATAGTTAGTTAAAGAGGAAGAAGATGCCACACCAAGACAGTAAATCTTGAGACTAACTGGTGAGCGACGTCGGCGGCGGCGGCGGCGGCGGCAGCAGCAAAGCGAAATTCAACAATCAGCAAGCAAGCCAGCAGCACAACTCAAGCGCTGAGTAACAAACAATGCCGGGACATCATCAACAACGGCGCGCTGAGCACTTTTAAAAGCTGAACACCACACCGGCGAGCCAACGAATGTCCAACCGGTGGCGAGGCTTGCATTCAAATTTACAGTCAGAGCCGGAATCAGAGTCAGAGTCAGAGTCAAAGTCATGGCCGTGGCCATAGCTGCTGTCGATGTCACACTCAGCACTCACCGACGACTCAGACAACAGTCGCCACTCGGCACTCGGCTGAGCGGCGGCTGAGCTGAAGTCAAAAGCAGCGCCAAAGCTGCCGGCATTGGAGCGTGCAGCAGGTAAAGCGCTGTGAAAGAAGAAATGCAGTAGCAGCGGCGGCAACGCGTCAGCGCAAGCAGATATCACAGAAAGCTAAGAATGAATACAAAAAGTAGCGCAAAAAAGTCCCAATCATGGAGAAAGAAAGAAAGACTCGCACAAAGTGGCGGTGGTAGTGGTGGTAGTGGTGGTAGGAAGTAGAAGATCGATCAGCAGAAGCTGAAGAAGTTCGGGTAAAACAAAACAAAACAAAAAAAAAACAGCAAACAAATACAGTGTGCACGAGTATTAAGCCAAATGTTGCTGCCGCTAGCGCTGCTGGTGTTGCTACTAATGGTCGGTTGTGCGGTTGTGCGGTTGTGCGGTTGTGCGGTTGTGCGGTTGGCGTTCGGCGGTGTGTTCATATGGCTGTTCATACGACTGACTTTTGGCGCTGCTGCTGTCGCCGTTAATGTTGGTTCAGTTGGTTAGTTACCTGTTAGCTTAGTTTGGTCTCGTCTTCGTCTTCGACGTTGGCGGCTTGGAGCGCTACGATGGCTGGCTGGCTGGCTGTTTCCTCCACCACATTTACTTAATTTGCCGCCAAGCAAGTGCAGTCGGGCTGAGTAAAGCAAAATCACATAGCAACACCAATGTACGTATGCACATTTGTATGTATGTATGTTTGTGGAAGTTAACACACACACACACATATATTTATGCCTTTTATGTGCACATGTTCATTTGAATGCATGTGAACTCTCCACATACCGCTATGTTGCTGCTGATCTTGACTTTGGGGAAAGAAGGAAACTTTAAGATCAGCAGCCATGGAGATAAAAAAGTTATAAATATATTTGTGTGTTTTTGTATGTCACGGTGGTCCTTATAATATTAAGATCTAAATGTTGTATAGGCGACCCTTTATTTGGTTCTCCTTACAAAATAAAGACATCAATACAAATTACAAAATTTTAAACAAATTTTTATGTATCGCTATCAGGATTTGAACAAATTTTAATAAAAAATTGCGAGAATTCGACTTTATCTTGACTTAAAATCTAATAAATTATACCTATTATTGATAGTTTTTCATACATATATAAATTCATAAACGCACTGAGTTATTTATATCTGTTGAAAGTCAAAATGTCAAACTTTTTTATTTTAAAAAATTAAATTTTTTTCAAAACCTGTTAGCGCGACACTTAAAATGTATCTAAAATTTTTAAACATTTGTGGGTGTCTTTATTTTTGACGTACAACAAAATAAAGGGTGTCCCTTGAAGTCGCTATTTTTTAAGAGCCACCCTAATGTACATGTAAATATGCAAACCATGTTTGAAATGCATATGCACACAGATACATTTTCGCTGCATCTTTAGAATTGCAGTCATTGAAGTCATAAAATTTGCAAGCCACAATACCAATACATACTTACATATTTACTTATGTACATATGTGTGTATGCAAGTATATATCGTCATACGCATGCGTGCAGCACACACAATTTATATTTGCAATTTCGCATGCACTTGCAGAATACATAAACTTAAACACACACAAACGAACAGCATACATAAATATGTTCATTAGGCATATGACTTTTTTCTGAAATTAAATATATCTATGCAAAGGATGAGGAATGACGAAAAACCAACAAAAATAACGATTTTGTCAAAATTCAGTACAAAAGAAAAAAATTACTCACATGGAAACGATTAAAAATTACTTATGCCGAATTGCCACTAGGCATTAA
The DNA here is from genome assembly GCF_001687245.7 of Rhagoletis zephyria. Classification (NCBI taxonomy): domain Eukaryota; kingdom Metazoa; phylum Arthropoda; class Insecta; order Diptera; family Tephritidae; genus Rhagoletis; species Rhagoletis zephyria. The sequence continues at coordinate 12,370 of NW_016166181.1, read as the reverse complement.
AATGACAAAAAATTAGAGGCAATTAAAAAAGCCATGTGGAAATCAATTTAATGACTACTTTTAAACGTAATGACTCGAATATTTTTTAATGCCCAATTTTGTCATTGCAATTTTTGCCATTTATTGCCAAGTGGAAGTCCAGCATTAGATTCTAAAACTATTCTTTATTCCGTTAACTTGAACATTTACATATTACTCGGCAAGTGTATTATATTGTTGGTATGGCTAGTAGTACGTTATACGAGTTAAAACATGCACGTTTCAACCCTTTTTCTTAGCATCACAAGTTTTCTTAAAATTCTTATCTTATGTCCCAATTATTATTAGCACTTTTTCCTACCTTTTTGGCGGCATTTTTTTGCAATTATTTTTTTTGCACCAAATTTGACAAAAACGTAAATTTCGTTGATTTTCAGCATTCTTCATTATCTCCTCAAAGGAATATGTAACTATTTAATTTTAGAAAGAAAGTCATATGCCTAATGTACATGTGTGTCGGCATATCTCTTTTGGCAGCAGCAAAATCTTTCACGCATCCTCCTCGTCGTCGTACTCGTATTCATCAACGCTTCAACTCAACGGCGCGCCGTCATTCAGTCACTAAAATGAGTTCCGAGTTGTTTTCGCATTGTTGAGTGTTACATACTATAATTATGTGCATACATATGCATGTAGTTAGCTGCATTTATACTCAAATAGTTTTGCATTATACTCTACTCAAGAAGCTTTTTTCCCATACCTGCCTAAATTCAATACCAATATTAAAAAAATAAATAAAATTTTTTATGAATTAAAGGTTTACCAAAAATATTTTAAAAATATTTTTTGCACCTTTTTCGGGCCAAAAATCCAGCCTAGTCCACCCCAAGTCGTGACACGCAACTCTAACCAGTCATTTACGGTGGTTACAAGTGGGGCAGGAATGTTTCGGCTTTTATTCTGACAATATTCGGGAGATATTCGTTCAAAATTTGGGGAACGTGGAAATGTCTACTGTACAGTATGTATGTCTGCGTTCCTAATGAGATGATATTTATGTGTGTTAATAGCGGTGATTCGCCCAATTACTGCATACGATGCGCTGATTTGGTGGAAAGCCACAGAGACGAGCTACAAGAAATGAAGTACATACAAACACACAATGTTAGACAGGAATAAAATATTAGCCGGTGGATTAATTACTGGAGCGATCCGATAATTTTTAATGGTAGCATCCAATGTTATCCGTCCGTTGAAGGAGCGTTCATTTGTACAGGCATGGATGTTACTGTACTTTTTCAATGCTCCAAGCGCTTACGAAAAATCTGGCTATATCTGTCCTTTTCTTCGCATCAGTAAAAACTTCAGCCCAATGTTTTCAACAAGAAAAGGATGAAAGAATACTGCTTTTACCGAACGCTTCAAAGCATATTTTTTTATTCAAAACGGATTACGGCTTAGGTGCGGTGCTTTTCAGCCGGAAGTCCTTGCTATTAGAAAGGCGCGCAAAATAGTTTTAGCCTCGGAGCGAACCGCGACAAGCATTGCAGAGAGTACTTTACGACTTTGGCCTCTCGTCGTTGCACTGATCTGGGTGCCGGGGCATCGCAGCGTCGATTGGAAACGAGATAGCCGTAGCTGTAATTCACCAGAAGCAGAAGAAATGGTAGAGCTTCTTCTCTGCAATCCTCCAGCAGATTAACAGACAATTATAAGTGAAATTGGCCCATTACAACTGCTTAGCTTCATAAACTATAAGGGCTGGCTTTAAGAGAAATACCCATCTGTCGTTGTTTTCTGATTGTTTTTTTTTTCAGCGCAATGCTAAACCTGTTACAGTACGCAGTTTTCTTATTTTAAAGGGATGGACGGTAAGGAATGAAAATTCATTAGCCTTTGGCAAGCCAACGCCTGACAGTTTCATCGTCTTCGATGTCGGATTCTTTGCTGTGAACATACTAACCCGGTGCTTAAGAGCATGTAGTTGGTTATGATCAGCTAAACACTCAGTAACCTGATGTCAGTTCCATTAGAAGATCAATCATCTTTCTATGAAAAGAATAATCAAAATTTAGCAGTCGGGGTCCAAGGTTTCTACGGATACGCAGTAATTGATTCCACAAAATGGTGCTGGTACAACGAGAAAAGATTTTGAGCCTTCTACCACCACTTCATCGACGATCTCGTTTTACTCGATACCGGTGTAACCTTGATTCTAAGTGCCAAAAGTTAAAATTTATGAAACTACTATTTTACGAGCTTGGAAGTGATTATCGTATTTGCCGTTTAGCTGCCTAAAAAGATAACTATGAAAACGACTTTCCTTTTAAAGCTTCGCTCTGGCACAAGTCAGATTTACTGGCATATCTGCTTGAAAAACCTGGGGACATCTTCCGATTGCAATAAAAAGTTCACAGCTGACTCCATAAATACCCGCTCCTGTTCTGTTCCTTCACTCGCCTGTATGTCAATGTACTTATCTGTGATCTAAATGAAGCCTTTTTATCCAAAACTCCCTGGAATTTCCTGCAAATCAGATATATTTAAATCGTGTCAGAAACCCCGGTTCTTTCTAACCCCGGAAAATTTTCCAAAATATCTGTTCAATGCTTATTCTTATATTCTTATGAAGAGTACCGTGATATACATATTCGTAATTCCAACTCTCTCGAGACTGCAAAATATGTATGGAAATACGTCCCAGAAGCGACTCCAAAGACGCAGTTGAATAAGTTCTCATTCATCCTGTAACCGAGATCAAAGTCAATCTGTGGAGTTCCAACTCTTTTATAAAGGGTTATCCAAAGACATTTGGCCTCATTATAGTATTTTAAAGATCATAAATGAATAATTATATAGTGAATCAATAAAATGGAGAAAGAACGGCTCTATAAATGGGTGGAGATTGACGTTAGACTGTCGAGGCTCTTAACGGAAACTGCGAATTTTTTTGATCTGACACCCCGAAGACATCGCAACTTTAAGTTGTAAATAGAGACTCTTAAGAGGCATGATTTTTTTAAGTTTTTTTTTTTAACCACATCATTTAGATCATACATACATACATAAATATATATGTATCTACATACACATTTATCACACTTCCATCTGCGTGGAATACATCACATAATTTAGCAGCAGTAACTCTGATTTTTAATCACGCTGACAGACAAAGAAAAAAGCCTACCGCCAAAATTCTCCTTTCGTTACAAAAACAACAACAGCAATACTTAAAATTAAAGCAGAAAGTACTAACAAACATCGACCTAAAAAGCAACAGGCATTCAAGAAAGATACAGATTCTCAGCTTCTTGCTACTACTGTGAGGCGAAAGTGTGAACAATTGGAAAAGAAACTGCAATTTTTAAGTTTTTACTTTCAAGCCTTTAGTATATACAAAAGTTTTATATTTAGTATACTTAAATGTATGTATGTATGTACATACTCACATGCATATGGGAAAATTATACCAAAAATAGGGAAATATATATATATGTATATAGTAAGTAGCTAGTATTCGAAATTATCCATAGCTAATTGCTTGGATTTTAGAGGTAACTACTACTTGGTAACAGCAATTTTCTGATTTCTGTTGCATAGCGCAAACATATTTTTGTTGGTTTTCATTATTCTGAGCAAACATTCAGCCATCCATCCATCACTTTCAGCAAGCCTGTTTTACGCCATTAAGTACCTACTTACTTTCAATTTCATGCTCTAGTTTGTTGAAAACCCTTTCTTTTTCTATTTTCGGCAACAAGTTTCCAATAATAATTACTTATTAGGTCTCCGATGACACCGGCAGGCAAATGGTTTGGGAATGTTCGCAACAGGTTTCTTTGAAATTAGTTTGTTGGCGTTGGCTTCTGAATTGGTGAAAAGGTAACATACCGATACTTTCTTTATACGTCAAACCATCCTTGTAAAATCGCAACGTCGCCACTTTTCAACAATCACGTCTAGAGGGGATGAGAGTGGTCAACGATCTAATTGGTTCCAGTCTTGCCAAGAAGTGGTCCATATTACCAAGTAAAAAGTCGGAGTCTCCCAGAATATTAAATTATCCAGATCAAACCGTGAGCTAGTCCAAGGCCCTTATTGTCGATCAGTTTTCTACCTCTGCCTGGAAAAGCACTAGTGTTTTGGAATCTTAATTTAAAGTTTATGGAAAGTGCTCTGCAAAATACCCCCCATTAACCATTGCACCGAGCTTCGACCTACCCATGTAAAAGTGCCCCGGTATCCCCTTTTAACAACTGCCTGCCGTCAACTCATTCCTAGTGGGTATGTGAAGGGAAAAATAGCTAATAGGACCAGTCTAACAACGCAGGCTTGTGCTATCAGGAATAAATTTGATGCCTTTATGGTCATTAGATTGTCCAGATCCTGACTTAGTTTTGGTTAAATACCCGATGCTCCCCAGTCTGTATGCAGCTCCGTCGCTTTGTTAAGGACAACATTAAGGTACAGGGTGGGAGAGGTGGCAATGGGTACTGTTCTAAGTAGTTTCCTAACTAGCATAGTCTTATTTACTACATTCTACCATCGAGCACCCCATTAAATATTCAGCGTGATTTTTTTACGCTAACAAATTACCTTAGGAAAAATAGTGAAATAGATAGGACGAAATATCCCCCTGGAGTAGTAGAGAGCCAGTCTTTTCTCTCTTTCCTCCACTTCACAATAATCTAGAATCAAGCTCAAGTACTTTAGATACCTGAAAAGTCGTTTGGCGTATCTTATACATACTTCCCAGTGAATAAGGCGAGTTCTGTCTTACCAAGACTTACAGAGCTCACTAAAAGTACAACAAAAAGTGCCAAATAACAAGAAGCAGAAGAAGCAACATTCGCATAGGCACTCACCCGGCAGCCGGCTCCGTTGGTAGGCCATTTACATATGTGCGATCACAATCCAAAGAAGGGGTCAGAGAACGCCCGCATTTACCATACGCTTGCTAGTAGTCCTGACCTATTTCGGTACGACAGTATTGTCGATTGGACTCCAAAAGTGGTTTACATAATTCCAAAAAAAATCTTCCTCGTTTGGATTCTCTTTAGACACAATATGCGAGATGTTCTAGGAATAGTTCTGATCCAAAAGTTTGGAACTCTCTCAATGCTTTCGTATTAGTGATATAAAGTTATTATTTTTTAAAATACATACCTGCTCCTGCATTTCAACGGTTTTTATGTCCCATTTTATTTTATCAAAATAGCAATAACAGTTCGTGAACTTTTATGAAAAGCTTAAAGAACTTATTCGACAAAAAAAAACAAAATGATAAGCCATGGAATCAATAATTTCAAATTTAAAATAGAAATCAAATAAAAAGTAAATGATTTTTATCATCTCAAACCGTTTTTGTACCCAATGTGCACCGATGGCAATATATCTAAAAAAAAAAAAAACAATACGATTTTCGCCCAATTGTATTTTTTTTTTTTGTTGTAAACAGGACAGCACCAACAGAACCAACCACGAAACAATTACCGAGAATTATATTTATGTATGTATGCTGCTGCATGGGTTGTGTCCACCCTTTCACCTCTCCCCCCGGATGGCGCATGTGCCCCCTCTTCAAATAACGGTAAATTCTTAAAGATCCACTTGTTCGCATTCGCATTCACATTTACTTGTTGATTAACATCGGTGTAGCGGTGTACTTAAATACATAGTCCCCTACAGCCGCCGTTGCAACTTTCGCTAATGTACGACTTACTACGCCAACCGGTGATCTCGCAATGCCACGTCGCCATTGTCCGCAACTCAAGAGACGGGAGCGGCTTACATATATGTAGTTATACTATGAATGTTTGGACGAAAATGTGTGTACGTACATATGTAGACATTTAAAGTTGACTGTTTTTCTGCATGCCGTACTCTGCTGCAAGTGGGCGTTCAACCTCAAGCCACTTATGTACTTTATTGCTCACTTTTAGCAAAGGCTGAACGGTGTTCAAATACATATATGATCATGCAGTGTATATGTAGATGTATGTGTGTATATACATATATATATATGTGTACAAACTTGCACTGTCCTGTGTCCAGCCCTTTTGCTTACTTTTTGATTGTTTGCTCCATGCCACACCGCCAAAAAGTTAACTGCACGACGACGAAATTCATTCTTTGTCTTCCAACTGCGATAACGCCAAAGAATTGCGGAAAGTGCATCAACATCATTAACAAACAAGTAAGTACCGCAATTTTCTCATTAATATCGTCTGTGTTGTATGTATGCGAATATGTGCATATATTTACATATATGCATGTGTACTTATGTATGTAATTATGTTGATAAATGTGGCAGAGATTGAAGTCATTCGTGAAGGGTTCGAAAAAGAGGGCATTAATTTAGTCCGCCGAAATACTCGTTAATTTTAAATAATGTTGCAACTGTTTCTTTTTTTTTTGTTATTTAAATAAGTGGCGTTTATTTACAGCAGTTGGTGCAAAATTCATGTAAATATGTATGTATTTTTAAATGTTATGATTTCAACCAAAGCAACTTCAAAAGTAAGCATCCCAAAAAAGTATGTCTAAAGTACCAAGAAGACTATGGTAAAAATTGCCACATGTTTTTTTGAAGTAAAGTATGTATGTACGTACTTACTTAGCTAATCTTTCACACGTATTGGAATTTGACTTGCCAGTTGCTTAAGGTCTTATGACTGTTGTTAACCGCATGAGTTGTCTCCCTTGTTACGGCATACTACATATGTATGTATATACTACATATGTACAGTGACTCAAACAAATGACCACGTGTTGGTTTCTTTTTAATTTTCGTAATGTTTTTCGAGCTATTTTTTAATAAAAATACCGTCCTTTAACAAAAACCATATAAATCACAGTTTCAAAATTTTCATCAAAATTTCAACTCTTTAATCTGAACCTTTAGAACCCTTACTCTAATGAAGTGCAAGTTTCAAACCGCTAAAAAATCCCGTTGATTTTTGAGAATTTTTTTTCGGTGACGGATTTTTGAACTTTTTTCAATATAATCAAGAATTTCTTATTAAAAAGGTGCGGGAGACCGTCACCAACAAAATTTCAAAAAACCAACGCTAGTTGTTTTTAAATTGCACTTGTTATATATATAAAAAAAAAAAAACGCAAAAGCAGTCTCCAAAAAAAATCTCAAAAATCAGCGCTATTTTTTAGCCGGACGAAACTTGCACTTCATTAGATTAAAATTGTCTGGGCTATAAACTGCATACCCAAAAATGTTCTAAAGATTCAGATTAAAAAGTTGAAATTTTTATGAAAATTCGTTGATTTTTTCTAAATTTTGTATAAAGTTCGAAACTGTGATTTATGTGGCTTTGGTTAAAGCTTGGATGGTATTTTTATAGAAAAATAATAATATTACGGATATTTAGAAAAAAAATCAACACGTGGTCATTTGTTTGAGTGACTGTATGTAGTTATAAGGTACGAAAAGTTTTAATGCAATAATTGACGGAAGTGAAATTTACGCATTAAAAAGTAGCAGTAACTTCAAATAAAGACAAAAACAAAAATATTTACATATATATGTACTGTCAAAATAAATATAGTATTTACTGAGTAGACCGATTTCTCAAAAAATGCATTAAACATCCTCATCACAAAAGAGCGCTGCTTATGCCTTTCGGAATGCAATCATATTTCTCAGCCTTGCATATTTCAAGTTATAAACATCACTATGTAGTACAGCGATGTCCAAAACGTAGCCCGAGAGCAGAGCTTTTTAAGCTTTCTCCACTGCTGCACATATTTTTTACAAGAGAGCTTCGAAGTACGCACTATTTCCCTCGAACAGATAGATTTTTTTTTTATAAAAACAACAATTTGGTCACTGAAGTTCAGCTTTGACTTTCGCAACATTTCGTCCAGTAAAATAGAACTGAAACGAAATTCGCATCAGCTAAATGGCAAATAAAAAATAACAATAACTAATATAAGGACGAAAAGATGAATAACCTAATTTTGCCATTCTGATTCTTGCTGATAATTATCCGCTAGAAAAGTGGAGAAACATAGCTACCTTTCTAATGAGAGCTGATTTTGTGACCGGCAGCAGCGGCAAAATTAAAAATAAAGCTATTCTCGTCGAATTTCGTCAGACGAACTTCGTCGTCGCTTTGGTTGTGTGCAATCTGATATACTGCAGTGTGTTTTAATTTTGACAGCGAACTTTCTTCCGACAAAGTTCTCTCAGCGATTTTATGCTGTTTATACATACTCTTATGTATGCAGAAACTTTTGGCAGATCTGGCTCAACTATCAAGTTTGAGTAACTTTTTCAAGACACTTTAATTTATGAAAAAATTTAATTTAAAAATAAATATGTATCAAATTTCTTACAATAATTTTTTATTTTTATTTTAACGCAGCCGATTTTATTAACAGCCGCATGGCCCAAGCAAAGGTAAAAAAACACTGTAGGTTATATGGATCATAATGAAAATGCTCCGTACAAAATGTTTCGTTTTAGGGCACTTTCGGAACGCGTTGCCGACCCCTAAAAATGCCTTTCTTATAAAATCCTTCACACATCATATTAGTTAGGGTATCAGCTTTAAAAAAAAAAAACCGCATCGCCCTGAAAACTTACTAAGGAGAGTTTCCGGCACTGCTAAAAAATACATATAGTCCCGAGGGCGTAGGTAGCCTATCACAAAGGGGGATGGAGAGAGGGGGGAAAATTTTCTAGATATTCCAATTTATTTATAGTACTTTAAACATATAAAAATTAAACTATAATAAGTTTTCGCGTTTTTTTTTTTTTGAATTCATTTAAAATATGTAAGGTCTTTTAATTCCGCCTCATTTTCAGCAACCAACTCAGCATGCATAAGCTTTGAACGACATTTTGACCAGTTTTGCCATATTTTTCTTTTGTTTATTTAATGTTGATAATTTTTTTTTTATAAAAATTCAGCCTATATAAATCCACATTTCAAACTTCGTACAAAAATTATAAAAATGCATCAAACATTACCAATTACACCAAATAAATTAAGGTTAAAGTGCAAGTTTCAAGACGCTGGAAAATCTTTGATTTCTAATCATTTTTTTTTGTGCTGACGTTGCTAGACATGTCGAGCATACTTTATGTTGAAGAAAATGCACAACACCGTCAACCAAAAAAATTATTAAAAATCAACGCGATTTCCTAGCGTCTTGAAATTTCCACTTTAATTCCACTAAAATTTAATGTACTATGAAACCACACATATAAAAATTCTGAATAAAAAGTTTAAAACTTTTGAGTTTAATTGTTAAAGTTTTAGGGTTTTTATAATTTTTGAATTATGGATGGAACATTAAATATAAAAAATAAAAAATGCCAAAAAATGCCACTTAACTTAATCAGCTGATTGCAAGGGTGTATACATATGTATAATAGTTGTTATCCCTAAAAATTATTTTACTTACCATTTAGGCGAGATTCCGTCATAGTAGTGCTCAGCCAAGTTTTTACTCTTCTTATTTCGAGCGCCTGCCTGATTTTTGGGTGGAATTCCATTTTCTTATAGGCACAAACCAAATCTGTATTTTCTTGCGCCGGATATCACCTTGTTTGTTTTTTCTCTACACAAATGCTAAATATAACTAAGTATATATGAATGTATTTGCGTTTTCTTTATTGGCATTATATGTATGTGTGTATGTTTGACTATTGTTGTTCGATATTTGAAAGAAAGAAAAGTGTAACATTTCTCGGATTTAATTGAGCTGCCGTTGAAATGGACAATGAAGCGCTGAACCGGAATGTACTACATACAAAAAAAAAAAGAAAATATTTTTGTATTAAAAAGCATTGGCTGCATGTGTAAATATATATGAACGTATACATATATACCATCATACTCATATCAGAAAATTAAATAAAGCCAAAACGCAATTGAATTAAAAAAAAAAATCAAAGTTATTTTACAATAAATATAAATATAAATATAACAAACAACAGCAACTACGAAAACAATATTAACAATAACAAAAAGAGCGCCAACAAAACAACTGACAACCACAATTTGCAATTGCTACCGTTTACGTGTCGAATGTTTAAAAGAAAAAAATATTTAACAGCATAACAACTTTTATATCTACATAACACTAGTGTGTGTGTGTGTGTGTGTTTCTAATGATTACACTTATGTATTGCCAGCGGTTTTGTTGTTTGATAAAGTGAAAAGCAAAAGTAGGCAATAGTAGATATGTATGTAATCAAAGCGTGCTACTAAAGCATACATATATACATACATACATATGCAATAGTTTTCTTTTCGTATCGCCGACAGAGGCCAACACGTGCCGCCTTTTTCTTTGCTGCCTATCAGTCAACACTCATTCCTTTGTGCAAGCACCGATGATGATACGGCGCGGCGCATTCAATTGCTAATCTGGTGGTGTTGCTGGTGCTGGAGAAAGAAGAAGATCACCAACACGTAGCAAGCAATCGAAACTGTTGCAACAGTCACAGCCACACACCATTGGCACACATTCTACATACATACATATGCAGCGCAGACAAAAGAATTTTGAGAAAACTTTCGTTCGTTTGTGAACTAACCTTTTCAACTGCATTTCTATTATTCAGCCTCCTTCTCTCTTCGTCTTGTTGAATGATAGACTAATTGACTAAGTTTACACTTCAGCACCTTTTCAGTGCATACAAACATATGTACATATGTACATACATATATACATGTGAACGTAGTAGACTTGAAGGAATCTATCGCCACTGGTTGGAAATGAAAGTGGAATAAATGGGATTTTTTTCGCATATTAAATAATTTTTTGACGACCTTTTTATTGTTATTTGTTTCTTTTTTCAAGTTTGGTTGCATATATTTGTATATCAATTGATTAATACTTAAAAATTGTAATTTGAAATATGTATATTAGGGTGGCCCCAAAAAAGAAAAGTCCGAATTTTAATGCTCATACCCCTTAGGATATGGAAAAAACATACCCTTATTTTTTTTTTAATCAAAAAATATTTAGAGGTCGCTCAAAGGGGAAAAAACAACTTTTCTTATAAATGGTACAGAATTCTTGAAAATCAATATTTTTCGATCGGGAAACTCTGGTTCTCTTCAGGAGACTTCCAATAATAATACCCAATTGTTTATTAAACCATTTTTCATACTAAATGTTTTTTATTAAATGGCATTTTCTAGGGCTTTTGGCGAACCTATAAAATATATTACCAAAAAAAAAGGTTAAATAAACAGTTGGGTATTATTATTGGAGAACGTGATGAGGATAAACAGAGTTTTCTGATCCAAAAAGTATTGATTTTCAAGATTTGCATACGAAAACTTGTTTTTCCCCATACAAATGCATTAAAAACTTTGAGCGCTTCAAGAGACCTCTAAATTGGATTTCAAAATAAAAAAATAGGGGTATGTATATTTTTTCGGTATAGATCATAAAATTTCCGACTTAACTTTTTCACAGGCATTTTTTTTAGACCACCCTAATGTGCATACATATATACAATATGTGCGTAGTTTTTATTTGACAGTGGGGTATTCTCTGAGTCTTGCAAAGCCCTTGCACGGTGCACGGATTGCACTGTTTGCGAAACAGGTTTACAGGTGTACATACATACATAAATACTTATGGGGCATTCTTTCTGAACGTTATCGCCTACATGTCCATTTTTCTTTTAACTTTAAAAATAAAGCAAAAAACATAAAATTCATTACATAAATTAGGAATACCGTTAACTTCTTCATGAGCCAAAGATCGAAACTAAACCAAATTAGTAAGGACCACCCTTGAGGTACCAATAGTTCACGCGGTTGAAAGTTATCCAGTAACAGGTATAAAACAAACAACGCGAAACAATAAATACCAATACCTGTAATGGTAATGGTAACAGTAACAGTAATGGTAGTGGTAATTGTAATGGCAATGATAATGGTAATGGTAATTATAATGGTAATGGTGTTAGTACTGATATTGGTAATGGTAATGGTATTGGTAGTGGCATTGGAAATGGTGACGGTAATGTGTGATGCTACTGGTAATGGTAGTGGCCTTTGTCGTCTTATTCATACTCGTCTTCGTTTTCGTTGCTGTTCATAGCAATTATCCTCCGCTTCAGGTTCTTAATCGTCCTCTTTTTCGTTTCGCTTTCACATTCCTCTTTACCTTTACCAAAGTGATTCTGGTTTTTCCTTATTCGAAGTACGCAGCAAAATAAAAAGCCTATACTTATGTATGTACTTAACGATGCGGCATGTGGATGGAGTTAATAGTCTTTTTGAAGCACATTTAGGCCGATACGTATTTCATAGATAAATCCCGTTATAACGAACATTTTGCTACAAATATCATTTGTTATTAGAGTCCAGCGCAATTGTATTTGCCGCATTTCATTCAATAAGTA
>NW_016166180.1:18675-25074 GCF_001687245.7 Rhagoletis zephyria | reverse complement strand
GCAGAGAAGAAGCCCGAATTGAATTCATATTGGATACCCTTCCAATTCCTCCAAACTGGCTTTGAAGTCCTTTGTAAGGGTTATCGGTCTTTATACATGATCGCTTGCAATGCAATGTATTTTTCATTTGCCCGTTATACATCGCTTCAAGAATGGTTCAATTTCATTGCGTTTCAGCAGCGTTTCACTTAAGGTCAACCAAGTTTCTTTGCCATAATTCATGTGGCAACCAAACATCGAACTTCTTTTTGCATAAGCAACGAATTACAGAGCTGTCTTCACTAAAAATTTAGCCATTGTATTCGTATTGCCAGATGTATGGGCATCAACACCACATAGTGACAAAAATCATAGCAGAGACTTTTTATATTGCACCATATAATTAACCTTTGAAGTTAGTCTATAAACAACCTGCATATCCTTTACCTTTATCTTTCAATACTGGCTCTCACTGGTTTTACTGTATGGAAATAATACTAAAATCGGAAGTATAAAACTGTTTGCCTGCCCGTTAAAACCTAAAATCTAAATACATATTGGTATTTTAATTAGAGGCCATTTTCGATGGTGAAAACAACCAATTTTTGTATTTCAAACATTTTACCGGTCTTTATTTTTCTAAACCATAATTAATTTTTTAAATATGTATTCAGAACCCAATGAAGGTCAGTAGAACGCCAGTTGATAGTAAACAAAAAACTAAATTGCTTATTAACTACCAACGTTTTTACTACTTATAAAACAGTTAGTAAACAACACACTGAAATGTTGAACAAAATTAAATTTTACGCGCATTGAGAATCTATACATGCATATGTATGTACATTACTCCGTATCAGAAAAAAGTTCGCCGTTCCAATTTGAATATAAAGAATTTTTGCAAGGCGATCATATCGTCATATCTTCGGCCTTTTTGTCTCAAGTTCTTATCACCTTAACGTTCCACCCTACTGTCAGTAAATTAAAGCCAACCAAAAATAATTAAAAGTATGCTAAAAAGTAAATAACTCGATCATTCCACTAGAACCAAAGTAGAACTATTTAAAAAAAAATTAACGGCCAAAATAAATTAAATTACTTTTCGTAACTGAATTGTAAAAATGTTTTTGGGCTCAGGTGTGTAAGGCGAACTTTATTTTGTTTGTTTGTGCGGTGGTACGATGTAATGCACATTCAACATACATACTTATCGAAATAATTACGCAAGAAACAGCTGTATATACATATAATATATGAGTATACATATGTATGTAGAACATCAGCAAAAACTTAATGGGCTGAAATACCAGGCAATTAGCAAAATTATACACCACTAAGAAAATCAATACAGTTATTATAAAATAAAAATAGCAAATGCTTAATTAAAATGCATACATACATACATATGTGGAAAATGAAATATGTACATACATATGTATGTATCTACTTATTTGAGTGCTAAAGCTTTAAGTTAAATAATTTAAAATTCAAATACATACACATCAGTAAAAAAGAAAGCAAACAGTTAAGATAATTCTACTAATTTGCTAATGCTAGTTAAAAATAAGCGAATGCAGAATAAGTTAAAACTTTTCTAAAACATTAAAAAAAAATAAATGTAATTTTGTACCTTAATCTATCTTCATAAAGCTTGATATGTATGGAAAAAGTAAATTTGGAACCAAAAAGGGCCACTGCAAGAAAAATTTTATTGAGTATAAATAAAAATTTGTATTAGTTATATAATGTCATGCGTATAATGTCTGGGATGCATGTTAAATATGTATGTATGTACATACATATGTATGTATATGTGAGACATGCTTTCTAAACCCTAACCTTACGTACCCATTTATCTTTTAACCCTTTCAGTGCAGAAAAATCTACAGTGGAAGATAAAAATCTGAAAATTTGAATAAAGCCTAATTTTGAGTCGTTTATTTCAAAAATATGTTAACTAAAAAATTGTATAAAACTTTTCTCAAAACAACTGTTCTTCTAACAACAAAAGCTCTTATTTTCGAAAAAGGGCTTTATGCAAAAAAAGTTTGTCCAATATATTGGACGATTGTACTGAAAGGGTTAACTTAATTTTTTTAATGAAATATTCATAAAAAAATCAAGCTTTCCGTTGCCGAGTGGCATATGGGATGTTAAATTCAATAAAATCTCAAGGTCAACCTTATTTTTTAACTGATAAGCCTCATTCCTAATTACGGAATCGGAAAGAACGGGAAATTCTACATTAAGATAATATCTGTATCTTATGTAGGGCGCATTTGTTCCCCTAAAATATTATTTTTAATACAAAACACAAATCTTCAGGTTTTTATAATTCAGTTTTTCTCATTTTTCCACATTTTTTTGTTTTCTGATATGTATAGGTACTTACCTAAATTCAAACGAAACGAAGCTCTTATGCAGCGTACAGCCGAATCACAACAAACCAACAAAAATTCATCCAACAAATAAAAATCATGAGCCAAAAAGCTCATAAATTTATGACAATGCAGGTGTCAAATGGAGAAAAAGAAACTAGAACATTTAACATTTCTGTAACAATGAAATGAGAGCTACATATGTACATACATGTGTTAACCCACAGCCGACAAGCTTTGACACGAATATTAATACACCAAACAAAATGCAATTTGGGGTCAATAGAAGTAACATAAAAAATACACACATAAAAATTATTCAAATTACACAGACAAATGTATGTAATAATTAAAAAACAATAAAAAAAAAACAAATTAAAAAAGTACTGCTAAAAATAACTCTCGAAAAATTAAGCTTGCAACGAGGCCAACAGCAATTGGGCGACAGACAAAAACCAACAGTGTGAGTCAATAAAGAACAGCACCTAATCAAACAAGCTGCAATTGGAGCAGACAGACAGACAATTTCTTTTAATTTCGAGTAAAGCAAATATGTACGTTGACCTAAAAATTAAGTGCACTCAGTATGAATCGTCGTACGCGTCAGCATTTTCATAAATATTTTACAGTTATGTAGTACCTTAATGCACAAAGGTACATTTCCAGAACATATTTTTTTTTTATAAAACAGTTATGAATGCAGAGAGCATGAAATGCGCCATTTATATTTTGTATTCTAGCTAAATACCACGAAAGCCAGCTGGACACTTTTCCTGCAAAGTTCGATATCTATCAACATTGATAACTTTCTCTGTAAAACTTTTAAAAATGATTATACCTACTTAACGTTTCGGGATGATATCAAGTGAGAATTATAGATGGCGTGTTTGGAACCATTTAATCGAAGATAGTTCCATCGACTTCCTCAGATTCGCTAAATCTGCGTTCACATTATGATGGACCGAGCAGCCAATATTGACGCGAAAGTTCGACCTTGAAAAGCTGAAGTAACAACGGACAGCCGAACAACTTCGCACGCGACTTTAAATTCCTATTGAGGTATAGAGGAAACACTTCATAACGCCTTGAATGGCGTTTAAAGTGCCGCGTTCGATGAAGAAGAACCTAGACCAATGTAGAATAATAAGACCCACGTCTCTCCAGTCTACTAAGGCGGAGTGAGCACATCAATATTGCGGCTTAAAGCCAAAAATGGACTACAAAATCTCTGTTTATATGTTGGTGTTGGTTGATATTTCCGAGTCCGAGTAATTTTGGGTAATAATAAATCGACAAACAAATACCGAATCGGATGTTATATTCAAACCCCTTAAATTTATTTACGAAAAAAAGAAAAATAACAAAACAGCAGAGATGGACACTCCAAATATGCCAAAAATACCACCATGACAAAAATCACTAACTTTTACCTACCAGCAGGGGAAACCATACCTACAGCAACAACATAACGAACGCTAATATCCAAATGGAGAAAGACAAAAAGGAAACCACGGTAAATCTTAATCATCACCTAAATTCACTTTATCTAAGTTAAATGAACATAAATTATGGAAAAAACTCTAATCAGACAGAACGATAGCGATTACACTGAAGATGGCACAAGGCCGAAAACGGTTTGTCTCCAAACCAAACTTGACAAGGGATGTTGGAAATTCGTTTCAAAATAAATCTGTTTACTTTGTACAATCCCGCTATTTGCTAATTGGAAGATCGCCCTATCTCGGCAAATGCTTTAAGAAAGCCCTATTTCAGAATTTGGTTCAAAAACGCCCTATTTCAGCTGTCGCTTCGAAAACGCCCTATCTAAATTCAATATAGGGCGTTTTGAACCATTTACTGAGACAGGGCGTTCTTCAACCAAATCTGTCATAATACGACTGCACTTATACGACACAGATGGGATGGACTATGCCGAAAAAACGTGAGACAGTTTCTGTAGCTATTCACGTGGTCGACGGGTACAGAAGAGAATAGAATGACGCACAGTGGAATCTTCAAAGTGAAATTAACGTAGAGAAACGCTATATAGATCAAACCCTTGTGATATATGTAGTACGCTTAGAAGGCGACGCTCCCGCAAAAATATACTTCGACTCGCAAAGCAAGGAGCGCCTAGAGCACAACGAAAGAAACAAGTGGAGAAGCACTTTTCTGCACTTGGGATAACCAACTGGGGCAGCTTCGCTGATGATTGTCAAGGGCTACTGAAAAAACTTCGCAGACTATGCAAGTGCTTCAACTCTACCTAAACTCGTTTCTGGAGTTCTTCAAATATAACAAAAATTAGCAAACTATTTTCAGTAAATCGAATGAGTGTTTTCTGCAATTTTCATTTACAATGTTTTTTTGCCTTACCTGTTCAGTCACCAATTTCAGCAGCTGCACGAAAGTTACAAGAAACACTAGAATCAAACCAAGCAGCACCAAATCGGATGCTGTATCTAGTAATATTAATTCCATTTTTGATTTTTCCTTGGGAGGCAACTGAAATCCAGGACACTCAACTCACAGCCGTTGAAGAGCACTTTTTGGCCTTAGGTTTTGCTACCGTTGTAAAATCTCAATTAATCAATTTGTGTGCACTTTTAAAACCATAAATTTGGACCTTAGATCTATGTATGTATTTTCAAAAGAATCGATGCGGACTATTTTCGGTCTTTCGAATTTTCAACTTTTGTTCATTATTATGACAATTCTAATTTTTGATAATTTTATTTGAATAGGTTTGTTTCTTGCCTCTCATTTAATCCTCTACTTGATCGACTATTTTGTAGGTGCCCATTTTTTACGCACTTTTACTTTAGTCTTAACGATTAATTTCACTTTTGAGAACTTAATGCTGAATAATTTTGCTCCCCTCGGCAGCTATAAAAAACATTCAAACTTTATTTATTATCACGTGCGTTTCAACGATTTTTTTTTTTGTGAGGGATGAGAGGAGCAACACAAACACGACAATAGCATCCTATGGCAAACCTCCCAGCGTATTTCACTCATGAAAAAGCTTCTCATTGGCAGCTCGGTTAAAAAAATGTGGCTCAATTTAATCTGGAAAAGGGGGGCTGACCTAAATTTATAGATTTTTGAATTTCAGGTCCATTTACAACATTTTCCTTACACGACAAGTTTTTGAGAAAAACATTGTTAAAGTATCAAAAAATGTCCATTTTCAAAAACAAAAAGTTCCCTTGGACTAGGTTTTTCAAAAAAGTTTGTTATTGTAAAATTTTGTAAAATTGTTCTTATTTTTTCAAAGTTTACAAAAATGAATCTGCATCTGTTACAAAAAAATAGCATAAAAATTAAACAAACAAAAGAAAAATAGTCAAAAGTGGTCAAAATGTTGTGTCCCTATTATTATTAAAACATTATTCCAAGTCGCTTGAAAACAACTGCAGCACTTCAAAGTAGTCTTTTCGGTTCGATCTTTAGTTGATAATCTCGTTGCTGACTTCGCTCCAACTTGTCAGCATGATCCATAGCCATTCCAAAAATTCGGACGGAAAACGGAATGCTTTGATTGTTTGAATCAAAAGTCTCGCTGCCTGTTTCGCACCCGCGACTGTTAATCTAGGATTTTGAAGAGCCTAGCAAGCTGTAAGCAGTGTTGCCAGAACTTTTTGGGCCGACCGGCTAGATTGGCAAAAAAAAGCGGCTAAAAACGGCTAAAATGTTTTAGTGAAAATTCACATGCTTTATTTAAATAAATCGCAAGAAACGAAAGACTAGTTAACACCATTAATTTATTTCGAGTGTATATTCCTCATCATCAAATGAATCACTATTGTATATATCACCTGAATTCATTAATTTTAAGAGATCGTCATCTACAGTAAAATTATGGCAGCATTTTTCTTCACGTTTTAAACCGTATCTTATATATAAAATAGCGTTTAACGTTTTAACGCACATTGGATTTCTTTGCTTAGTTTTTATTATATTCATTGAACTAAATATTCGCTCTACTTCTGCATTACTTATAGGCAAAACAAGAAAACTAAAAACTAGGTTGCAAAGGTCA
>NW_016166180.1:0-17794 GCF_001687245.7 Rhagoletis zephyria | reverse complement strand
GCTTTCGAACAACTTGTTTACTTTTTGCACCTGAAAATTAGGCAAATAGTAAAATCGGCTAAAAACGGCTAACTTTTTTTTACAAACCGGCTAACAAATCGGCTGCCGGCTAGATCGAATTTTCTCCGGCTAGTTGCCATCAAAACCGGCTAAATCTAGCCGGAAAACGGCTAAAATGGCAACGCTGGCTGTAAGCAAGAACCAAAAATTTCAATACTCAGGATAAGAAAGAGCTTCGTGTCGAACTTATTTAATTTTTCCAAATATCCTCTTATTAAAGATTTTCTTTCTGGCATGATGGCTCCTGTCTCATAAAGAATTAATTTTAATGTCGTTTATTTTCCTTAGAAGCTAGATACTGGTTATATCTTGGAAATGGGCTCGAGCTTAGGCGCCATCATGTAGGCCAAAGGAAAATGAGTATACTGATCCCGGTCTGAAAATCTCTGGGGGAGGGTAGCCGTGCCCTTTGTCCCCCGGTTGCCACGTCCCTGCTTATTATAAGTCGCTAGCTTTTTATGTATCACATATACGTGTACTAGGGTGGTGAAAAAAAGTAATGTTGAGATTTTAATAATCTGATCCCCAAGGAATGTTCTATACCGAAAAAATATACTCCTGCTTTTTATTTTGAAATCAAAAAAATATTTATACATAGGCCCTTGAAATCCCCAAAGAATGCAATGGGAGGACACATAAAAAATCGTTAATTTTAAAAATGGTAAAATAAACAATTGGCCATTATTATTGGTAGTCTCCTGAAGAGAAATAGAGTTTTTTGATGCAAAAATTCTTGATCTTCAAGAATGCTATACCATTTCACCGATAAATAGTTTTTTCCCCATTTACTTAAAATACAGCTAAAACCTTGAGAATATTTCTTAATTTAGAAATGAAAACAGGGGTGTATTTTTTCGATATTGACTACTCCTAGTGGGTGAGAGCGTTAAAATTCAGTTAGTACTTTTTCGCCTCACATGCATTTTTGAACCACCCCAATGTGTTGTAGCAATTATAATACGGGTGCCTATACGAATTCAGAGCTCTTTGTAGTGCAACGTATATAAACAATTCAAAAATTCGGCCACATCCGTTCTTTTCTTCTCACATATATGTAAAAATCGTAGTATATTAATACACTAACATCTTATTAACTCTAATGACACAATTAAAGTTGAATAGGCGCCTACTTGGGGCACTCAGTGAAACACCAATTCTTACTTCGACTGCCTCCAAGACACCTTCTTTAACTTTAAATAATCTCGTCCGCTTCCAATTAACTTATTTCCACTCAATTGCATTCCTACTGTGAGCCACGGAAAAACATTACAAACAATTCAAAAATATGTAAAGTCCCTAATGGTTCTTATTTGAGTGGTTACAAAATAATCTATTCGCTACCTGTGGCTTTTCTGCTATAAATTCATGTAAGCAAGCACATACAAAAGTAGATTAAAAAGTCCCCAGTTCAGAATCAACCTCCTAACCATTTAGTTAACTCAAGTAGCGACCCGCCCTTTCTGATTGTAATAAACATTTTGCTCACCTTTGCTTTGTGGTACTTCTTTTTTGTAAGCGGCCTATATAATTAGGTTCTTATAAGGTGTACTTATATAAGTATCTGCTGTACATATGCACAGAGCTTATTCATATGTATGTATGTATGTTCGCATTCATGCTATTGTATTGTTTATCTAAGCATTATATTTTGTTCCCACTTTTTCTTTTGCTATTCTTGGTTTTAGCCTTTTTCTCTATAGATTATTGGCTTGGTTATTTGATCATCTAGACGGCGTTGCCTGCAAGAAAAGCCACTGGCTATGAATTGCTGCCCTCTAAGCGTTTTCCAAAACAACTTCCGTTGATGGTTGTATTCCCAGCTGGAAATTTTCTAGATTTCCGAAATGAATTTTACCAAAGCAAAAACCTAAGAGGTCTCTCGTCGACTTAATATATTAATGCGTAAATGATAAATCATTTATGGCCCTGCACAGATTTCCTTTAAACGATTATTTTCTTTACGGTTTGTATTTACTCTGTTGCTTACAATTTGGGATCCACTGATCTTATATATTTATATATATATATATATACATTTATGTAGCTCAATCAGAAATAATTTCTTTGCAACAAAATTTACTGGAAATTTATAAATTTTTGAAAATGATCGACAATTTTTTTAGTTAAATCACGGCCAGGAAAAACTTGGGCCCCGCAGTGGTTGTTGTTGTAACATCTTGCAAACACCCAGGAAATTTTTTGGACATGCTCAAGAAAGGACAGTTCTTGACTGGGTCGTTGTGGCAGCGTAGGCCTGACTATCTTGGAAACAGTTGTTACGGTAACAGCTTAAAGCGTTCAACTCTTTGGATTGCAAGTCATTTATTACTAGAGTGTGGCATCTGGTCTATTACGTTATCCTCCATAATTCGATGTCCAATAACCGAAAACAGAATGACGTTTATATGAACCTAGGGGAGAATGGTGCCCAATATCATCGAGCAATTCCCATGACAAATTAGAGTATATCGCTTTGATTTTCGATTTGTTAAAGATAAATTTCCATTTTATAGTAGATTAGCAAGTATCATCTCGGCCTAATCTCAAACTTCGTTCCATTAGAGTAAATGGTAGCCCCAAACTTTGTCATTAAATGCAAAAAATAAATGCAATTTAAGTTTATTTTTTTGCGGCCTGCCGATCAGTCAACATTTTTATATGGCTGCTTTACTACAACGGAGCGGTGTTTCCTACAGGGTAAGGTTTTTCATGCATTTATTTTGGCTTTACCTACACAAATATTGTTTAATATGTATGTTTATATGCGGGTATACGTATTTACATTAAATAGGCAACGGAAGTACCATTCCCTTATGATTTGTACAAAAACTTATTCCAAACCGCGTGAGTCGAAATGTGAAGGATGCCATTGGATAGCTTTATAAATCTGTCGGAATTTTTGTTCGAATCTGCTGCTTCAAATATGTATGTATATGTACGTAATTGTATTAATATGCATTTCTCATGTAATTAAAAATTATACGAAACAGCTTGAAGGCAATTTCGTTATTTAGGTAATAATTATGTAATATGATTTCGTTAATTGAGCTTGGTAAAACCAAGCAACTCGATAACAATTTCTTTAAGCACATTCTCCCCCCCCCCCAGGCCAATAAAGAATGTACCTAAATAAAATCTTCTGATGCGTAGCCATAAAAAAAATAAAGTAAATAATATATAAAAGTGTAGTGCGCTCTGCTTACACTACAAGATGTAAACAAGTAGGCGTAGATTAATGGAAATAAGAAAGGTTTTACCAAGCGTAAAGTTCGTTGAACTGCACACAAATCAACTTTACAGAAAACTTAGAAAACTGAGGCTGGGGAGGAGGCATTTTTGTTTGTACGTAATTTATCCCTTATCATTTACAAGAAAAGTATAAAAACACTAGTAAATACCCGGCGTGCTTCGCTGCACTTTCATGGTATCAATAATGACAAATATTAAATTAATAAACTTTTGAGAAAAGTGCGCGGTATACAGACTCCATTTGTAAGATTGTGAATTGAATTTCCAGGAGAAAGTAGATATTTTGCCTACTTTCTAAAAACCTTTAAAGTTAAGAAGAATTTATGAAAATCTCGCTTTATAAAACTGTTCAAATCTATTTAATTTTTCATGAATAAGTCCATAAGAGTTTTTAATATAGAAAAATATGTAACACCACAAAAATAATTTGAAGGCGCAGCTATGATAAAGAGGTGTAAATTCATTCTCCATTGAAATTTTTTTAATATTCGAGCTTTGGATAGGCGGCAGCCTTTCTAGTAAAGCTTTCTCAAACACTTTTTATTTGGTACCAACCTTAATATTTATATTTCATTTAATTTTAATATTTTTAGTTTTTACCAGAGACGGAAAATAATCATTATTTTTTAAATTTTAAGCAAAAAAATTAACAAGTTGTAATCGTCGTACAAGAGTTTTTATTACACTGACATATTCGTCCGTCCTTCCCTTAATTTACAATAATTTTTATTTTTCGCGTTTAACCAATAATGATTGAAGATAATAATTAATATTTGAGTTTTATTTTTTCGCTCAAAAGAAATTATTATTACTCGATTATTATTTTTTTGATCAAAAATAACGATCATTTTATGATTTTTATTTTATTCGCTCAAAGATAATAATTATTACTGAGTTTTGTTTTTTCACTTAAGAATAAAGATTATTCAATAAACTTTTTGAAAATATTTCTAAATCAAAGATTTCTCCAATATCTTTCGTTTGAAACCTACATTGTAATATTTATTTTGTCTTATCAATTGAATTAAATTAAATTTTTCAAATAAGTGGCAACCCTTCTCAAGATATTTTCGACAGTAATTGTAACATTTAATATATCCTATCAATACAATTAAATAAAATTTTTCAAATAAGTGGCAACCCTCCTCGACCATTTTCTGTGAGCCTTTGATGCCTCCTTAGTTGGATAGCCACATTATAATATTTCATCTTATCAATTTATTTACATACAAATTTTCAAACAGGTGGCAACCCTTATATTTTAAGAAATTAATATTTCGTTTATCTTTTCAACTTAATTGATTTAAATTTTTCAAATTTATGGCAGTCAACTTTCTTTAACCTCTTTAGTTTGATTTCCATATTGTAATATTTAATTTATCTCATCAATTTAATTAAATAAAGTTCCTTAGACGATAAATGTGCAGAAAGTCTTATCCATAAATTCGTATCTTAGTTCTCTGCAGAGAAACATTATTTTTTAAGTAAAAATACAAGAAATGAATGCAGATGTTACCTTTTAAAATAATGTTTAGTTGCATAAAATTTCATCAAAGATCTGAAAAGATAAGAATAAGTATATGAATTAGAAGAGATCTTCGTACTTAATTATTGACATAGTAGCTCTTAAAATTGTCTGGAAAATTCGAGTAATTCGTATGCACATTAGGGTGGTCCAAGAAAAAAAGTAAAGTCGGAGTTTTAATGCTCTCACTCCCTAGGATTGTTCTACACCGAAAAAGTTATACCCCTGTCTTATTTTTTATTTTTAAATCAAAAAATATTTAGAGGTCTCTTATAGCGCTCAAATTTATCCATGAAAAAAAAACAAAAATTTTTCGGAGAAATGGCATACAATTTTTGAAAATTAATATTTTTCGATTGGAAAACTTTGCCTCTCTTCAGAAGACTTTCAATTATACCCCAATTTGTTTATTTAACAATTCTAATTCGAATTTCAAAAAAATTTTTTTCCATCGTTGTGAACAAGACGAATTCTTATAAGGTGGTAGCGATAGTACAAAAACCAAAACTTATATGTAGGTATTTTGTTTTCGCTTTCGATACAAATATGTCAAAATTTAAGTTATTTTCGCTCAAGGAAC
The DNA here is from genome assembly GCF_001687245.7 of Rhagoletis zephyria. Classification (NCBI taxonomy): domain Eukaryota; kingdom Metazoa; phylum Arthropoda; class Insecta; order Diptera; family Tephritidae; genus Rhagoletis; species Rhagoletis zephyria. Next base: position 12,380 of record NW_016166180.1, on the reverse strand, counting down.
AAAAGCGGGAAAAAAATTCAACACTCTCATTTTCTCACTCACACATTGAAAATTTTGTCACATGTGAACCGTGGGGAAGGAATCAAATCAGCTGTTCTAGCCGTATAAAAATTCGCCTTGGTTGTGAACCGGAAAAATATACATACATATTTAGTATAATTGCAAAAAAAAAAAGCGCGAACTTCGAAAAAACTTGGCACACTTCACAAATGTTGACTCTATTTTATGGGCTATAGTAGGGACTTATTTAACTGAGGATATGTTGTACAAATAAACAAAAGAACTTTTTGAATGCAATAAAGTTGTAAACGAAGACACATAAACAAAGAATTCTTAAATTCAAAAGTTGCCTATATTTGCTCTATGACCAAAAAGCGCTCTCGTTTAATGGCTGCAGCTAACATTAATTCCAATAATAATAATTCCAAAGATTTTCAATAAACAATGAAAACCAAAACTCCAAGCGTAAAAAGGAATTTCAAAAAATAATCTGTAATTTTTTTTTAAATCAAAGAACTCGTATAAATAACGCAGACACTTTGCTTGCAAGATAAACAAGCGAAGATTACAAAAAGCGTAATAGAAAAAAGCAATAAAATTTTTTGAAGAAACTTGATTAGATGCATCTTGTTTTATTATGTGTGCAAGCAGCTGCGCTATGCTAGGAATTTTACAACAAGAAAACCAAGAAAAAAAAATTTAATATTTAAATTTAAAGTCGCTTAGGTCAACTGAAACGTTTTCAATGAATAGTAAATGAGCTTTAAAAGTTAATTTAAAACTTGCTGCAGAGTGGAAATTGTGATTATACTCGCCAGAAGAATCGAACTGGAATTCTTTGTACAATCATGCATTTACATATCGCGCATTTACTAAAAGACGGGCATAACTCAAATAACGGTATTTATCAGGAGACGTGTTTGAAGTTTACAATTTTAAGTAGTTCACAAAATGCAGAAAAAAGAGATGCACGCGGACATTACACGAAATGGAATAACGAGTAATTCTACACCGTAAGCTCCAAAATTTCGTTTTTTTTTTGAGTTATGATAGTCTTTTGGTAAATGAGTACTTACATATGTACGTATGTATATGTGTATTTAATTATATGCTATGCAGTGAATGCAATGAACGCTGCGCTTCAACTGGTGGTAGTAATCACAAAACCTTCACATTTTAATTTAATTACACTTAACCTTAATAACAGGCAAAGCCTTTGCCGCAAGCAAATTCTCAGCGCAGAAATGATGAGTGGTTTTTAGACAAAAAATAAATAAAAATAAACCAATTTGAAGCTTTGAATTAGGCGAATAAGAAAAAATGCGATAATAAATAAAACAAAGCGCAGAATTAATAAAATATTGAACAATTTATAATGCTTACGTATGTGTGTTTCTGTGTGCGGGTACGTTAAGTTAATTAACCCTTGACAACGTGGCGAGCATGCACTGGAGCATGGCTGCCGATTGTGCGAGCGGTTAAGTAAACATTACTGAATTAGAAGAATGTTAAATTTTAAGAAAATTTCAAGAAGTACATGAAATGTGTACTTCGATGCTTTTCATACATAAATACAGAAATGTGAAAAATAATAGGAAAGCGACATTTTCACCACTTTTGGCTATTTGTTCTTTGTTTGTTTAGTTTGCATCATTTTTTTTTTATAAAAATGCAGCTCATTATCTAACAAAAACTACTTAGGTCCAAATTCCAAACTTTCTAAAAAATTTAAAAAATTCAAAAAGTATTTACAACGAACTTTTCATTAGGAATTCTTAGATTTCAAGTCTGCATTTTTATAGCCCATTAAATTCTAGCTTAATAAAGACCATGTGGCTAAGGATTCGCGAGGTTTTTTGATAATTTCCTCTGCCGATGGTGTTATTAATTTCTTCCATACAAAGCATGTTCGACAGTTTATTTTGAAAAAAAGTATTTAAATTTTTTCTTGTACCAAATTAGTATGGGACCACCTCTAACTACCCGTCTCCACAGGATAAAGTTTATATCTTGATACATATGTCAGAATATAATTTGCCAATGGAGACCACTCATTGCTCTTCGAGAGCAATATATATCAGAGCTTATATCTTGCCATCTATTGCCGGCAATTTGATAGTTTGACAGCTACATTTTCATTTGCACGAAAACTTCGTGGCTACAACATCATTATTATTTTAATATAAAAGCAAAAAATGAGCTGCTTCCTGTTAAAATATTTGTAATTATGTATTTGGATGTAAACTAGCCTATTTTCTGAATTTTTTTAAGCGATTAAATCCGGTAAACATACGTTTTCGAAGCTATCTTACAAATGCTTATATCAAGATATAAAAAGCCCACACAAATATTGCCACTGATATAACTTATATCTAGCGACCAAAATGACAGCTGGGCAACAATAAATTTTATCCTGTGGAAACGGCCAGTAAGGTACCATCTTTTATTTAAAAAATTATAAAAATCGGTTAAGGTGGTCCAAAGTTTTGCGATAACTTACTTCAAAATAAAAACAAACAAAAAAATAACCTGCTCCTGTTTCAACTTTTCACCTTTAGATAGCGATATGTCAAAAATCTAAAGTCTTAATCGCAGTCAACAAAGGGGGAGAGAGCACGTCTTCTTAGTATTCATTCTCCACAGCACAAATACACGGGCTGTCAACGCTCTCTCCTAGGTTAAAAACTTAAAAATGTAGGTAAAGCGTCCTAAGTGTACTCAGCCATAATCTCACAACAAATATTATTTCTAAAAACAAGCTACTAGTGTGGAAGATTATTATTATTTTTTTTTTTAATTTGTGCTACAAATCAAAACATTTCATGTTCAAAAATTAAAGGCGTATAAATGCTATATTCGTGCTACATCAAGTAGGCATCATTACGAGTCATATTTGTAATATTCCTCCAGTTGCATTTGAATTGCACGAATAATACATTTACATTGTCGGACAGTCGTCATCGCATTACGTCAATCGGAAGGCCGACGTTGACTGTTGGCCTGTGGGAATATACTAACTGTACATACATGCATACATATGTATGTATAAAAAATTGTGTGAGAATAATGAAGCAATGCATGGCTGGGCGCAGTCACTATTAAGATTAAGGAAAAACCAAAATAAATAATAATAACAAAAGATTACAAAGGAGATGAGTAATTTACGAGTAAAAGATGACGGTTGTATGCACACATTGCACGATTGAAGGTGGAGAATACCGGCAATGCTATAAAACAAGGGGCAGCGAGTGAAAGAAAGCATTCATGCAAAATTTTTATTGCAAACAACAAAATTGGGATTGATATTAACTATTGTTACAAAAAAATAAATTAAAGGCGCTTTTTAACAAAAAAAAAAAATTATTTGAACATTTTTGAATGCTTAACATTGGACAGCCTCCATTGTTGTTAAGGAGAAAAAAAAAAACATTATATCGCAGTGACTTGTCCGAACTCCGAGAGAAAGCTAGGCTTTGGCTTTGCAAACATAAGCGGCTGCCTTTTAAAGCAATTTCCCCCGCTGGCCAGAAAGATCTCGCAATTGCGCAAGTCCTAGTTTATGCCGAGCTGGCATAAGGCCCATCTGCTCAGGAGTTAACCATATGTGGTTATATCGTTATAAATGTTTCAATGTGTCTTTTCCAGGTTACCTATTTCTTACCACTTAATGATTTTGCAAAGAAATGGAGGTGGCTATTTAGTGGCCTGGTTCGAAGCTCTTTTTTATGATGATATGAAACGACTGAAAATTGTAAGTATTTATTAGGCTTAAAGCTTAGAATCCAGCTCTCAAGAAAAATCACAAGAAATATTTTTCATTATTTCTGTTGCTTGAAACTGAACATTTTGCTTTTGCTATAAATTTTCTTGAAGAAATAAATATACGAGCATTTTTTTTCTTGAAAGCGGCAAACTGATTTAAGACAATTTTATAGAAGAAAATTTCTTTTCCATTTCTTGTGCATCATTTTATACTTACGAATTTTTCGTTTTTCTTGAGAACTGGAAACAGCCCTGTAGGAGAAAATATTGCAAAGAAAAGGTAAACTCATATTTAATTTTGTAATCATTCCTCCTCACTCGCGGAGCTCTTTTCGTTGTTGAAGGAAACCAATCATAAACAAGTAAAAAAATCTAAGTTCGGGCGGTACTTGGGTTTTTTTTTCTAGAAAAGGCACCAAATTTTTATATATGCATAAAAATTGTATTGTAAGCATGGCGATTCAAATTAATAAAAATTAATGTTTTTTGCTCGACGGTCTATTTATTTTCGCATGATTGAAGGTGCCATGATTATGTTTTCATCAAAAGCACCAGGCACCAAACTCAAAAATTTCCGCGTCTTGAATACGCATTAAATTTAGTGCGAAAAGTACCAAGTTGGCAATATTGAATGTTAACAAAAGTATTGTGTGACGTCAGCGAATGGGTGGATGCTGTCAAAACAAGAAAGTTAGTTGATTCGAACATATTGAGAACCCCTTCTGACAACAATTACCATGCATCAAGGAATTTTTCAATATTTTTCGTTTCGTAAATAGCTTTCGTTTAATACCAAAACTGTAATATTTGATATATCTTATCAAATTAAATATAATTTCATTTTTCAAACAGTTGGCAACCTTCTTTAAAAATAGTTTCCAAACTAAGCTTTTTTAAACCACTTTATTTTGACATCCTTATTACAACATTTTATTTACCTTATCAATTTAATTGAATTAAATTTTTCAAACAGAAGTCAACAGTCTGAAAAAAAATTTTTCTAAATTCTTCTTTGCTTTGGTTTGATACCCATATTGTAATAATTTATCTTATCAACTTTACTTTATACATAAGATTCTTGTAATGGATTTGGTAAGCGATTTTATTCTAATATTTCGTTTTTTTTTTTTTGAGTTCAGCATGCCCGTGAAGGTTTATCTCAGACCATTGGTTGCCTCTGCTCTTAATGTAATCCAAATTTATATAAATTAAGTAATTATCACAATAACAGTGCGCTTAATCATAAATAGTTGTATGTGAGTAAAAGCATAAAACTAGCATCAGCAGCATGGAAATCGCGTGCAACAAAGAATCGTGCATAGATAAATGTATAAAAGATGATTATAAATACCCATGAACGTATGTACCTACATCAATATGTATTACACTCAAATGCTTATGAATACATACATACATATGTATGTAAAAGCCTACCTACTTAGAATACTATTTTAAAGCTTGTACTTAGATAATCGTACATATGTATATATATTTATTTTCCACTTATGCATTTACTGGTGCATTACATTGACGTGGCGGCTGCGCTTTATTAGCCATGGCGGTTAAAGGTGACTAACAGACAGTCATTGACAATGTAGACAAAATTTAAATGATATATTTACATATGTATGTATGTATGTATTTTTATATGCAAATCTTCATTCATTTTCTGCCCCATGAATAATGCCATTCACCCGCAGTAACACAACACTTGGCGACCATTTTTCATGTCTTTATCTTACACTAAATTTCTTTATTTATCCAAATTTATTTATGCTTAATTTTTTGTCAAATAATCTCCAAGAAAACAGTCCCAAATTACTATGAAATTGGTAAAAACAATAAACACATGTACATACATACATATCTCTTAAAATAACCGCCCGCCCGTCACTTAATTTATTGTTATTATTTAGCATAGTGAGAGCATATGTATTTAAGTATAGAATTGTGACTAGTTAAAGTGACAGCTGACTCTGATATAGAAGTACATACATAAATATTCAATGGAGCTTCTAAATAAAATAAAAATAAATGAAGATAAATACATAAATGTATGAATGTATGAATATTTACATTTGCACATTAGACTGCGTCAGCTGCAAGCAAACAAGCGAAAAAGTTCGTCGTACACGCCTGAGTCTAAAGTAGGTGTGCAAAGCAATTTCGAAAAAAAATTTTTTTTGTCCGAGCCTACATTCGACAGCAAAAAATTGTTTAAAATAGGTCTACTGGAATAATCAAAATACTTGCTCAGCAAAAGCTTAATGATTTTTGGCGAGCTTTAAGAGCAATTGGGATCTGATGTAAGTACCAGAACGGTGTATTTGATCTCACTTTGGATCAAAAAATTTTTTCTGCTCGTAACAAAAACAGCGAAATATCCCACTTTAAGATCCGACTGTGAATATGATGAAAAATGTAAAAAGGCCATCCCTAGGCTCGGCCAAAAATAGAACATAAACTTTTTTCGAAAATGCCTAGCAAAAAAAATTAGAGTCAGGGTGTACGGCGAACTTTAATTTCTGGTACGGTCTATGTATCACGCAAAGCGTTCTTTGGAAAAATGAACATCAAATTCAGCACCAGCGCCACAAATCAATATACATAAAAAACAGCCTTTAAAAAAGTTTTTCTTCGTTTATTAAAAATCTGTTAAGGAGCGTTTTATCAGTTTTTTCAAAACTTGACCCTGTCGGGGGCATCTGCAAATAAACGATGGGGAAAATTATATTTTGCGCTTTCATTTCTGGGCTGGGAAGACAGCTGCCTGCAGACATTCCAAAGCGATTTTTAGCAAAAGCGTAATTTCCATCCACCTTAATGTACATATAAAAAAAACTTATTTTTTTTGTATCTGCCTCTCTTTGTAGGTAAATTGGCTAGAATTTCTCGTTAAAGCGCATAGGTTATTCTTAAGAATTGTTTCTGTTTTGTTTATTTTTTCTTCACTCCCAGACAATAAATTTAAACAAAGCTAATTAAAAGTTCAACACAATGACCCTCAGTATTGATTTAGTCAGTTGTGAGTTATGACAGTGTTGCATTTACAAACTTACTTTTACTAAGAGTACAGTACTTAATCTATGGGTGTGTGCAAATTGAATTGTTTTTTTTTTTTAAGAAATTTCTTCAACTTGAAATGAAAAATTTTAATTTAATCTAATGCTGGATTTTCACTAGGCATTAAAAAAATAGTCATCAAGTTCATTTCCACATGGCATTTTTTAAAATGGCATACATTTTTTGTCATTTCAATGCCTAGTGGAAATTCGGCATAAGAGCTGTGGCTGTACTGAGGCGTGAAGGGAATTCACAGGTTTTTGGGTACTCCAAAGTCATCCATGAGATGTTAAGGGTAAAGTCCACAAGTAAAGGAAAACTGTAACCGCACCAGCAGAAGTGGCCAAAAAGAAGGCCAAGATGGATCTGTCCGCAAACAAGGTCATGGCGAGAGCTTTTGGGACGAGATATCGTTCAGATCGATTAACTGGAAATGGGTAGATCACTGGTGAATATTAGGAATGTTAAGCCCGGTATCCGGCCTTTTTAGGTCCCGAAAATCTCGGGATTCTTTGCAACCGATAGTAAATTTTACAGAGAAAAATCAATATATTGGCGAAACCCTGGGACAAATTGCGTAAAATTGCGTTTTTAGTTTTTCACTCTGACGTTAGTAATTCAAAAATGATTTAATAAATTCAGTGAAATGTGCTTAGAGAAGATGTATGGGTACCGATTTAAGAGGAAATTCCGTAGAATCGAACATTTTTTTTGTGCATAAGGACTGGTAAGTATTGAAAATGTCCTTTTAAAATTTTATCCTTGAAATTTCGCAATATTTGTTTTTGAAAAAATTATATGTTAAGGACTTATATAAACTCGATAATATCGAATTACGTCTTTCTAACTTTATCAGCTTAAAAAATTACCTATTCGTCCTTGTGAATCCAAAAAATTTAATTTTTCTTTTAACTCTAAAAACATTCATCTGTCATTTGGTACTCATATATTTATTTTACATTGCATTGCATTTTTTAAATAATTTTTGGAATTAATCATATCTTTGAAATTACAAAGTCCTTTAAAATTGATCCTGACGTCAGAGAGAAAAAATTAAAAAAGTAGGTTTCAAACCCATTTATTTATTATTTATTTTATGGGGGGAGAGCTTCACAAACAATACAGAAGCAATTTTTTTCGATTTAAGTTGTTGAAAAGTAATGACTACTATCTAAATCCCGGGATTGTGATAACGACATCCCGAAAATCACGGGATTGTAAAAAGCGAAAAAATTAACATCCCTAGTGAATATATTCGAAATTGATTTGAGGAAAAAACGACCGCTTTTCACTCTTAGAAAAAAGAGCGCTTCCAAAAAGACAGTGTCCGGTTATAAATTACGCTCTCATCCAGCATATCTTCCGGATTTAGGCTCCCGCGACTGTTTGGGTCGAATTAAGTGGTCATCACTGAAACAAACGCCTATTGTGAAGACCTTGAGAAAATTTATTATTTGAAATGGATTTAAAAATTGGAAACACATTTGACCAACTAGAGAGAGATAAAGGGGAACCATGTTGAGGAGTGGATCCTAAACTCAGATGTCAGCTATGGGTTTTGTACACGAAAAGGATGTTTATATAGGAAAAAAAAAACGTTTTTCCTTGCTTGATTTTGGGTCTCTTGCGAGCGGATGTACTTGCTATTGCCACAAGCTGTTTGTTTTTGGAACGCGACCACTCACGGTACCTTGAATAACTATGAATTATTCGCGTACTTTTCTGGCTTTGATTTTGGCTCTGGCTTATTTCAACACAAAAGCAAGACTGGATTAAAAATACTGAGCTACTTTTAATGATTCGTGGCAGGTCGGCATTAGATCCTTAGCCTAACTCCGGAAGTAATGTCAATAATGTTGAAATCTTCAGACGTGAAGTGAATAGCAAATTGTTATAAAAGTGTATTTATCTCCACTGTCGTTTTATATTGGATTGAAGAATGAGAGTTACAAAGAGACATAGACAGAAATTGTTCAAAAATTAAAAGTATGGTCTAACCCAACTAAGGTTCTACAATAAGAGAATTTTAAAATAAATATCCAAAAATAAGGATTATTTTTTAAATTATGATTTTTATTAATATTTGCTATAAAAATCATAAGCTTTACGATCCCTGCTTTAAATCTATTTCTTTTTTCTCAATACGGCGAAACAGAAACTTATAAATTAGTTCAATGGCAGCATTAAATTTCCAGTTTAATTTAAGTAATATCTAGAAATTAATAAATGCAAACTGAGCTTAATATCAATTCAAAGCTAATTTTGAAATAAAATTCTGATGAAAAATATTTATTTTAATAAAAAGAATTGCACCACCTTACACTTGCATCCACTAGCCGTCTACGGCAAAAACAAACAAAATATGTAATAAATAAATACATATGTATTTATTAGCAGTCCAAAGTAACTGCCGCGTTACGGCAAGTACAATATTTCATTTTTCACGCTGTTGCCTTTGGGACGCATCATCGCGCACAGCTCTCCTACTCGTATTACACAACACCGTAATTTACTTAGGCAAATAAAGAAGCAGGTATTCAGTCGGTCGGCTAGTCTGTTAGTCCGTCAGTTATACAGCCAGTCGGTTAGTTAGTTAGCTAGTCGAGAACAGAGTAGTCAAACATTAAATCATTTGGTGAGTTAGTCATTTTGTACAAACCTATGTGATCATGCAACATGTCGCCTCTATTAGTCAAATATATGTATGTACATACATATAAGTATGTAAGTATGTAAGTATGCGCAGTCAAGTGCGCAAGCATGCCATCAGCCAATGACACAAGTGGCACAGGTTACCAACACCCGCATATTTCAACTTCCACTTAATTTAATAAATAATATTGTGTGTACTCGCGTAAGACTATGAATGACACATGTTTTATTCTTACGAAAATTTGTTACCCTTAAGTGAGGTTATTTAGTAAAATTGCGTTTTTAGTTTTTCTCCCCGACGTCAGGATTTTTTTTAATGACCTAAAAATTGCAAAGATATGAATTATTAAAAAAATTATTTAATAAAATCAGTATCTAAAATGAGGAATAACAATATGGTTGTCAAATAAAATAGAATACTCTGTAGAATTGAAAGAGGGTTACTTGTTTGGGCATAAGGATGAATAGTTATTGAAAATGTCCTCTTTTAAATTGTATCCTTGAATATCCGGAAAGTTTCCAATATTTATTTTTGAAAAATTAGAAAAGTTAATTGTTTTCAATATCTATTCTTCCCTTTGCAACAAAAAATATTATATTTGTTTTAATTGTACAGAATTTTCCTCTTTTTTTAACCGACTTCAAAAAAGGGAGGAGGTTATCAATTCGTCGGAATATTTTATTATTATTAATTTTTCTTCTTTTTGCAAAGGTAGTGTCTCAGAAGTGGTCCCATACTAATCTGGTTTGGATCCGATCATTGGATCATGAAAAAATTAACGGTACTCCTAAATTTTTATATGAGATTTGAAGTCGGTTTTTTTTTTGCTTAACAATTACTTGTTATGTGCACATATTGTTATTCTACATCTCACTAATTTTTTTTAAATTATTTCTTAAATTAATCATAACTTTGAATTTTCTAAATCTTTAAATAAATTATTCACGTCTTAGAGAAAAAATAAAACGCCGTTTTACTTTATTTGGTCCTTAATTTTATAACGATACCTCTCAGGCATTATCAGACCAAGGGAAATATTTAGCAATCGTATTATACGCAAAAGTTCAAAATAAACTGGGAATTAAAATAGAACTAAATCTATTTCTTTAAGCAAAACACGTTTGTCTTGAGACTAATGGCGTATATAGCTTTGGCGCATGGGATCTATCTCCTCCAATTTGGGGGGTATGTTTTGATATTAGACCACAAATGGAGGAACCTACATTTTTACAGCTTTTTCAAGGCAGAAATACACTCAGGAATTGCCATTGCCTGCCGAGGTGGGCCGCTGTTAGAAAAAACGTTTTTCTTATTTAGATGTTGCTCGGACCAGGGATCGAAACCAGGTCCCAAGGAGGGGTAGTACTAATCTCACTCAGCCACATCGGCCGCTTTTCAGAGTAATTTTTCAAAATATTTCTCCACTTTTGGCTTCTTTTCTTTCTTAAGATGCACTCAACAATATCCAATCAAAACACTCGCGAACTTTGTGGTTATCGTTATTTCTTAATGCTGTCACCATAATCTGTTATTACATACATGCAATGGAAACGTGCTTCATGACATTTGAAGGCCATTTGTAATGTGGTTTTTTGCATAAAATTTGTAAATACATACATACATGTGCATATGTATACAAAAAGCAGCACATTAAAATAAGCTTACATCAGTACATACATATGCATAAAAAAGGTGGCCCAAACAAAAAAATTAAAATCGGAATTTGAATGCTCTCGCCCCTTAGGATTGTTCCATATCGAAAAATATACCACTGTTTTATTTTTGTTTGAAATCAATCGCTCAAAAAAAAAAAACAATTTTTCGTAGAATTCTTGAAAATCAATTTTTTTCGATCGAAAAACTCTGTGTCTCTTCAGGAGTCTTCCAGTAACAAATTGCTTATTTAACCGTTTTTTAATAGTAAAAGTTTTTTATAGCTCCCACAAAAACTTCAAAAATGCATTGGGGAAACCATAAAAAGTCGTTAGTATTGAAAAATAGTAAAATAAATAGTTGGGTATTATTATTGGCTGTCTCCTGAAGGTAAATAGAGTTTTGTGATCGAAAAATATTGATTTTCAACAAATCTATAACATTTCTACGAAAAAAAATTGTCTAATATAAAATACATGGCCAACTTTGAGTATTTTGAGCGAACTCTAAATATTTCAAAATTCCGACTTCACTTTTTTTTTGGACCACCCTAACGCACACATTTTACCTGCATGCATTAAAAAAATTATAATATTACAAATTGTTATACATACATACATACTATATATATGAGGCCATAAGAGCCACAGTAGCCTATCTGCAAAAACCTATTTTGAGCAGTATGAGAAAGAAGGATCCAGTGTTGCCAGAATATTTTTGTACCCCATCCCCATATCGGGCCGCAGTCATCCCCAAAAAATCCCCATTTTTCTTTTAAATCCCCTTTAGTAAGAAATAAAAAAAACATGTATTCACATTTGTGTTAGTTCATTTTAATCCAGTTTTCATTTTAATACAGTTTTCATTTTAACACAGTTTTCGTTTTATTACAGTTTCGAATACGTTTTTCTACACATTTTCACAAATTTATATATGTATTTGTACATACATAGATATGTACATATGTACATATATGNCATATATGCATGAGGTCATTTGGTTATACGTACAACTATGGTCAGAGATTTAGCACCAAAATTCAAAGTTATATGTTTTTACAACATATGTTTATTAATTTATTTTTACTAATTTTCTTTTAAAATCAATCAAATCTTTTAAATTCAATCTACAATAGAAACAGCATAAATAAAAGTTTAAAATCAAAAAGTAATCAAACTTTTTTAGTGCAATAAAGTACACGTCTCAAAGAGCTAAAGAATACCGTTTATTTTTTAGAATTTCTTTCGTG
>NW_016166179.1:22153-25083 GCF_001687245.7 Rhagoletis zephyria | reverse complement strand
CAAAAAACGTCCAAATGACGTTAAAAACGTCAACCTGGCAACGCTGCCCTCACCCCCTAAGATCGCCGTAAAAAAATTATACCCTCACTTTTTTTTATTTTGAAATCATAAAATATTTAGAGGTCGCTCTAAGCGCTCAAAGTTTTCCATGTATTTTATGTGGGGAAAATCCATTTTTGGTATGAATTCCTGAAAATCAACATCTTTCTAACAGAAAACTTCGTTTCTCTTCAGCAGATTTCCAATAATAATAAAAATTGTTTATTTTACCATTTTTTGATACTATGAAAAATATTTGATATTAAAAACTGGTTAAATTGAAATTCTCTTGGAGAGAAACAAATTTTCCAAAAGATAAATTTAATTGTATTATTAAGTAAAACGATATATGTATAATTGCGGTGGCCAAAATTAGGGACATTTCTAAGGCTTCGAATCCGAACATACAATTTTGTTTTTAGATATAACATCTTTTAACACAGTTTTATTCAAAACAAAAAAAAAAAGAGAAAAATCTTGAAAAATGATCGCAGAAATGTATACATACAAGATATACGGTGGCGAGAATGTAAATAGGGAAAATGCATCTTAGCATGTTTTGACTACTTTTCTTTGTTTAGAAAATTATTATATTTTTATGAAAATATAACTTACTATCTAATAAAAACATGTAAATCAAAATTTCAAACTTTTGAACATTTACAAAAATTCGAAAATTTTTTAGAATTATTTTGAGTATGCAGTTTTGTAGCCCATCTAAGAAATCAAATTAAAAAGCTCGAAATTTTGAAGCAACTTTGTTGAATTTTTCTAATTTGTTTACGAGGTTAATTTTGACTTACGTGGTCTTTGTTAGATAAAAAAATAATAAACATTAAATAATCGAAAGTGGAGTAGCCAAACAATGCTTAACTGTATCTTCCCTATGTATATTTTTGCCACTGTATCTGCAGCTTATATTTTTCACATCCATGATTTTTTTTTATACTAATTCTATCTATTACTTTTTATAATTTCACTTAATTCAGGTTAAACCGCTTCATTAAAAAAAATTAACAAATAAACAAAAACCTTAAAAAAATCTAGACTGAAAATCGGGATTTAATCGGTACAAATATGAAAAATCTGGACATTTATACGTCCCGACTTTTAAAAAATATTCAGCGGGACAATTTTCGCAAAATCGGTAGTAATATATTTAAAAATCTTTTTTTCGAAAGTATTTTTAAAAGGGGTTGCCACCTGTTTAAAAATTAAGTGCAATTTAATAAAATATTATGATATGGTAGATGTGAAAGCTATATTGCCAAAACTGTTTTGAAGAGAGTTCGTTCGGTCTGTTTAAAAAATCAAATCAAATTTATCTATTTTTTGGGCCACTCGGGGTGTCCTAGACCACCCGCCTATCTACTCTAAAATGAAGGAACATTTTTTTGGTATTGAAAAAGCAAAAATTCTCCTACCAAATCGGCATTGCTGTACCTTTTGGTGGTATTACCGACTTCCAATTTATGCCGGAAGTGGGATAAACTGACCGGAAGTAGATACGTTACATATTACTACTTTTTCTAGGAACTAAACACAAAAAATAACAAGTGTAGAAAGCAGATTGTCCAATTTTAAAGAGATCAACGGTTCGTCTCTCAAAAAATGTTCCGCCGTCTCAAGCTCTTCAAGGCCAGAAGGACAAATTAGGTTGTCGCAGCACCTACTCCAGGAATTTCGAAAATGAAACAAAAGCATAACCCAAATTAACTGCCTTAATTTTTGCCAACTGCTTTCAGCATTTGTATTGACGTCACATTCTGGATGTGATGTTCGGCAACAAGTAGCACTTATCACCTATTGCTTGTTTCACGCTCATACATACAAAATGAATAAAAGGTAAATATTGAATACATATATGTATACTTACTTGCGCATACATACATATACATGTACATATGAAAGATTGCTTGGCTAGATCAGCAAATATAACATGATTTTGACACATTATTTAACATTTTTCCAAAAAAAAAATGTATACAGATGTACAGTATTTTGTTCATTGTATACATCTCTTAAGTATCAATAACTTTATTTAATATTTATTAAGGAACTTACCGGTTTAGTTGCGATTTTCCTCGAATCTAAAATGAGAGTAGAAAATTTTCATTAGTATTTTGTTCATTAAAAATATATTTGGAAAAATGCTTTTAAGCAAATATACCTAGCTAGCGGGCTTATTAGTCATAATTAATCATATTTTCATAACATCGTAAATTTTATAAATAACGTAAAAAATAATTTCAGTTGCTCCACATCAGCTCAAAAATAAACATTTTAAAATTTCATATGTGTACATTGAGGTGGTACAAAAAAAAATTCAGTCGGAATTTTCCTAGGATTGTTCTTTACCGAAAAAATTATGCCGATGTTTTTATACCCGAGCGCACTTGTGCACAAGGGTATTTATTATAAGTTTGTTCACATAACGGTTGTTTGTAACAGGCAAAACGAATCGAGATAGATATATACAAATGTATACATAAATGATCAGAATGAAAAGAGAAATCGATTTAGCGGTGACTGTCTGTCCGTCCGTCCGTCCGTCTGTGCACACGATAACTCGAGTAAAAATTGAGATATCTTAACGAAACTTCGTACATGCACTTCTATTGGGCGTGGGACGGATGGTATTGAAAATGGGCGAAATCGGACAATAACCACGCCTACCTCCCATATAACGGTAATTTTCAGAAATACGAAAACTGCGATATTTTAGTAACTACTGAAGATAATTCACTCAAAATTGACATTTAGAATAACTTTTAGACGAGAAATAAGAATATTAAAAATTTTTGAAAAATGGGCGTAGCCACGCCCACTTATAGTTACATGTGTATATTTTGGAAACCGCTGCACCAATTTCTTCCAAACTTGGCACAGTT
>NW_016166179.1:0-22064 GCF_001687245.7 Rhagoletis zephyria | reverse complement strand
GGCTTATCATGTAGCGGTAGCTTTCGGAAAGGTGGAAAACATATATTTAATACTTGCGCCGGGTATTTAATGTTCGGCTCCGCCCGAACTTAGACTTTCTTACTTGTTTTATTCTGAAGTCAAAAAATATTTAGAGGTCGCTGAAAGCACTCAAAATTTTCCATGTATTTTATATGGGGAAAAAACAAGTTTTCGTAGAATTCTTGAAAATCAATATTTTTCGATTTGAAACCTTTGTTTCTCTTCAGACTACTTCCTTTAAAGCGCATTAGCGAAAAACTAATCCGAAAAGTAGAAGCCACTGATACTTTTTAGCTAACCTAAGTTTACTTTGAGGTAGCTTTTACCCCACGAGTTGAATTAAAGGTTAAAGATGTACATGCATACGTCAATATAGCATAAATAATAGGAAACAAACTCTAACCAATGAAATTTTGCGGTTGACGATATCGTTTACGGCTACTGGTGGCTGCGCATTTAACACCTGCCTCGAGGTATTTTATTTAATTTTATTTTTTTTAATCTTTCTTTTTAATGTTTTGTTTTTTTTTCTGGCTATATCGACATTTACATTGAGCTAAGATTGTTAAAAAGCTTGTGCGTAAGAGAGTCATTTGCTAACTAAATGAATTTTGTGTGGCAATGGCAAACTTTCAAGTAAATCATTACGCCATGAAATTGCTTGTCAAAAAACCAGCTGCCATTCGGAAGCGACGTAAAACTATAGGTCCCGCCCCTTTGTGTGGCAACATCGAGCCGCCCACCACAAACTAGAGGAGAAGCTCTGCCAAAAACATATAAAAATGTGTAGATGTTTTTTTTTATTTTCATTTTAAATACTTAAAATTTTTTGCAGCTCTCTTTTGAATACCAATTGACAGTTGGTATATTTAGTAATATTTTTTGCTTCTTTTATTCGCTAAGGCTTCCATTTACTAATTTCTTCACTACTTTCTTTTTTCATATTCCGATCTTTGCTCAATCGTAGGCTATCCCTGTAGGCATCTGTTCTTTCAATAATTGAATGTGTACCTACCGACCGCATTCCTTGGACATGAATTGATCCACTGATTACTTATATTCATCACTTATATTTATAATTAATTCAGTTATACAAATGTGTGTATATATGCATATTTTTGCGGTTGTTAAATAAACGGTATACACAGGTGAATGTAAAAAAAAATTGCTTAGTGACCGATTGAGATCAATGTGTAATAGCCATATTTGAATGTGGTTTCCTCAAGATGACGACAACCTGTTCGCCGAACAGTGGAGCATTTATATACATTCATATGACCATTTCAAAACGTCGATCCTCACCGAGTGGCAAATTTTGTTTATCTTTTAAAAGCTTTAAGTCCTTTTGATACTCGTTCGGGTTGGCGATAAACGATTACATTAAGCGCCTTTGTAGGGCCTCAAAGAAGAAACAAATATTAAGCAACAGCTAAAACTTTTTTTATTTTCTCTGGAAATTTTTATTTGAATGACACTATTCCCTAATTGGCATTCAAAATATTTTATGTGCATATACCTAAATAATAACTTTTTATATCAACTTTTTCCACTCTTGTTCCACTATCCAATGTCATCAGCTTCATTCATTGCCGTTTTGGTCGATTTCCCAATCGAATTTTTTCGAGCATCGTCACACATTGGTCATTTACCTTACTTCGTGATTTAGTCATAAACAAAATATTTTGTTAAAATATTTTTTGTAAAAAGAAGAATATTTGCAATGCAAAAAAGTTTTGCTTTCAAATAGAACTGATGAAGAGTAATTTCACTGATACAGTGACTCAAACAATTATTCACATGTTGGCTTTTTGTAAATATGTATTCACAGGGGTTTTCAAGTTGATTTTTGGTTTTACTTTTTATAAATACATACATATATTTTTCATGCTATAAGCAAAACTAAATACATAGATACAAGTTTACCAATTTATATAAAATTTAGAAAAATTTTCAACCAAGTTTTGTGCTTTTCTTCGTTAATTTTTAGGCCTTTTGCAGTTTATGGGTATGCAGTTTTATAGCTTATAAAAATTTGGATATTAAAGTCCCAGTATGTAAAAATTTGCGTTGCCCGTTCGCAAATAAAATTTCAACGCCAGTTTTGTTGCATTTCGTCTATATGAAAAAAGAACGGCGACAAAAAAAAATTATTAAATATTCTACACTTGGACTTGCCCTTGCAGCTACACACACACTCGTTTTAAAATTAGTTTGTTCACACCCAACCAGGGCAGCTTTCGTGGTGTATTGCTAAGAACTCGGAATGAAATTTCCGGCATTTTCGGTTTAAAATAGAAAGCTTTTGACTTTTTGTGCACAGGGTGTAATCTTAAATTAAAACTTGGTAAATATTTACAGGAAAAGTACGACTACAGGGGGTTACAAATAGGAAACGCTTGCACAGAGTTGCAAATTTGCAGGGTGCACTTGATGACTATATTTTTCCAAACGTACATAGACTTTCACTTTGCAAATTATGTCTTGCTATATACATATGTGGCCGCTGTGGCGTAATGGTTAGCAGTTGCGGTGAACTTTTTTTTCTAAAGTTTATTGACCTCAAGTACCGCATTCTATATAACACTAATCCACCAGATCCTAGTTGTTATCATAATTTTTTAAGATTTTTACGACTTTTCCCGATATCCTTCAAATATAATTTTACGGAATTCTTTGTGTGACCTTTTTTCGATACTATTCGATATTTTTGTGGAGCTTTCGGGATCGCTATTATTATAAAATGTCTTACCATTTGGATGCTGCGCTTGCTTGGCATTGAATCTGGGTTCTACCAAAGACTATTTACTTTCAAAGTGGACTTATATCCAATTGTTGACAATCGAGTGCAAAAAGTTAGAATTATTGCTTTTATTTCAGGTTCAATATTTTAAATTAGTTTTTGGGAAATTGTTGTCAAGTCAATTTCTGTTTCAAGCGGAACCTCAGTGGAGGTCCACTGATTGCGTGGGGCGCTTTTAGCGGTACTCTAAGATAGAGATGGGCGAGGGATATAGGGAACCGCGAGACTCACGGTACTGCATTCAAAATTGCCAGACGGGCAACATCTGGAAGGTCTTTAAACATTTTACGGACGCGACGGAACCAAAATTCTTTCCCGACACTCCCGATAAAACCTGCATCCTTCGGAAATTCAGGAAATCGTCCTTAAAAACGTTCAATAAAATGTACACTTTTTTATGTTTTACTGAGACAAAAACGAACAGGAAAACAAAAACAATGTATTGTTATTTTTTCATTAATTAAAATTAATTTGAAAAACATGTAGATTAATCTTACTTAGTTTTCGAAACCCACAGGAGCCGCAGTAAATTCTGAAAAAACGTCGGGATGGGCGGGTTGAGGAATTAAAAATTGAATTTCTTGAATTGATTGAATATTTAGTCTCATGCCCATAACTACTCTAAAACACCACTTTCCATTAATTGTTCACTTTCACTGATTGCTTCCTTATCTTGCTAAAAATGCTGACAGAACATTAAATTTTCAGCAGGGTTGGCAGCAATTCATGTCAGTTTGTCAATAAGAGAGTGGCGTGAATACCCGGATTAATTACATAAATAACTAAAAGTGACAATTTGCAGCACTTATTTTGTAACTTCACTCCAAGCCGAATTTATAAAAAAACTCTAAGTAATGGAAATTGCGTACCTAAATAGAAATTTGCATAAACGCACTTGTTGGCAAATTTTAACGGTAGATACATTTCCAGTACCCAAACCGGTTTTTTCTCTCTCACTTATATATGGGATTCTTTACAATAAGGTAACCCAAGAATGATAGAATACAAGATTGCGCCGATCGGAGAGGATTTTTGAGAATAACTTGTGTGTGACGTCACACTGGTGCAATTGCGAGAGAGAAATGCCAAAACGTGAGCAAGAATGGAAGAAGAAGAAAATATGTTGCAAGGAAAACGTAAACAAGTTGCACCAGTGTGACGTCATGCAAACAGCGATTCTGTCAAATTCGTTAAGAGAGGAATAGCGGTCCGAGATCGGCGCAACCTTTGTATTCTCTCAATCGTGAAGGTAACCATTATTCTCATTTGAGGTGGTACAACCTAGGCGTGGCTGCAAACGATGTATCGATATTAGCTATATCGATAATTTTTTAGTCGATAAATCGGCAACGACCTTACTAGATGCCAAACTTATTGTCGGGCGATTGGCTTTCCATTTAGAATTTTTTTTTATTATTTCGAAGTCAGTTGGAAATCGAAGCGCTCCAAACGCTTATCACACATTTGACATTTAGTCACATAATTTTTCCTAAAAATCATAAGATTGACAGCAATATACACAGACTATTTGCTATTTCTCAATGTTTTACTAAAATTTATGAGTCAAAAAGTCTAGCCATACCATAGTTCATAATTCTTCATCCCTGAGCAAAACTAAATAAAACGTGTACTAACTTTCTGCGAAATCGGAACACATTTTTTACACATTTACTATTTGTTTTTTTATCTATAGCTTATATCGAACAGCAACACTGTGCAAGGCACCGCTGGCAAAACAAAAAACTAAAAATATTTACAAAAGCAAAAACGTATAAAAATAAGCAGCGACGAAAGAATAAAAAAAGAAAATCTTTAGCTTAACTTACCAACAGATGCTAAGCTGGCAGTGGCGATGATACCAAAGCTGATGGCAAAGTCATTCAGTAAATATTGTAGAATTCACTTTCTCGCTGAAACCACGGATGTACATACATTAGTTTTTTCCTTTTGATATTTGTAATATCTATACCAACTTTCAGTGTTCTACTACAACCAATAAAGCGTGCTCACGGACCGTGAAATGCGCTACTGGATCGCTGTGAATCTGGCAAAAATATTGGTGATTTTTATAAAAAGCTAATGTTGCCATGACAACTGAAGCTTGTGATATTTTAATTGATAATTTAAATTTGAAATTTTTTTATCTTTATCTTGGAACCCTATATCGAAAAAAAAATTGTTGGACCACTCTAATGTACACAAGTACACACATATACGAGTATGTATATTATACAGATATGAGTAGCAAACCGATAAAAAAAAGTGTGCGATATCTATACGATTGTATTGTAGATAAAATGAGCGGCACCCAAAAGACACTTGTGGGCGGCGAACAGAGAGGAACCGCTGAGGGAACCGGTGGTTATAAGTACATACTTGTTCTGTTTTTATTTTTTTTGTAGAGTCTGTTTATAGTTCTGTGCCAAATTTTTCCAGTTTTTATTTGTTTTATTACTCAATTTGGAGACTAATAAGGCAGACACTTAAACCTTACATGAAAAGTTAGTATTTGAACACTAACTACATCGAATTTCTATGTTTTAAATTTTAATTATCAGCCGGCTGAGTATGCGTAAGCAATTCAAAAAAACAGCTGCTAATTTCTTTACCTTTGTCACTGAGTACGTAGCATCAATGAGTCAAGCAAAAACAAATTGAAAATTTGTATGTATTAAAGGTTGCAGAAGTATATATGTATGTACTAGATTTTTGTATGTATAAGTTTATTTTTCGTTATCAAAAATTAAACGATTTTAACATTTGTTGATTGCCGCGAAAAACATTTACACTGCTGGTACAAACACCAAATACAAACCGGCTTCGACAAAATTTCAACGTAAACTGAAAAGGTAAAATGCTCGATCGCTTGTGGATAAATATGTACGTACGTATGTATGTATGTAGGCGTGCGATCGTATGCTGTATTGCACAAAAGCTACGCACAGTGTTCTAAACTCTGATTGATACGGATAGAAAATCGTCTAAACTCTTTTTGCTTCGGAAATAAAATCTGTGCTGCTTTAGTTTGTTTTGGAAACACATAACGCGAAAAGCGAAAAAAGACGCGTAAAATCTTCAGCGAATATAGACTTTTAACATAGTTGACGGCGAAGAAAGGCGCGTTAAAGTCAGCTACACTATTGTAGAGTGGAAAGGTCGTTGCATGCGCCTATGACGTTGCAAACGCATTCAGGGAAAGTTTCCGCAAACGCAATACGAGCTGATGCAGCGAGCGCTTCGAGATGTGTAAAGGTGGTCCACCCGTTGCAGCCTAAGCGTCAATTCAGGTAAGGTGAAGCTCGTCCTCTTTACGAGAAGTTATACATACCTTCCATGACTCAATCGGAGCTAAACGGCGCACAGTGCGGCCGAATCCCAAAAGTGCGACCAAAATTCGAGAAAATAAAGTTTCTAGATAGGCCTTTTTTTGACATTGAGTTGGCTGAAGGGATCGCCTGAGGAGCGAAAACTGTTCACTGTAACGACCTGTCCTCTCAAGCACAATATTATTGTAATAAAAAGCGAAAAGTTATTAACGTATAAAAGTAGTTAGTGAATAGGAAATCAAACAAAACCAAATGGATTCAACGTCTGAAGATTAGTAAAATACGTTAAAAAATTTGTGAAAACTGGTACTGTAACAGAAATTAAAAAAATAAATAAATAAAAATTTAAAGGTATTTTTTTCGTTTATTTTTAAACAAAATTTTAGTTGTTAAATGTAACAGTAACAACACGCTGTCGGATGCTGCCGTTAAACCTATTGGAGTTTACGTAGAAAATATTAGCTACTGAATAAAACAAAACATAAAGAATCTGGGACTTACGGTTGGGTTTTGGTTTTTTTTTTTGTTGAAGGTGTTGCCCATTTTCTTGATATCATCGAACATACTTCGTATGGAAGAAAATACCTGGCACTATCAACAAAAAAATTCTCAAAAATCAACGGTAAGTCCTAGCTGTCTCAAACTTGAACTTTCTGACACTAAAATTGAATGGGCTATAAAACTGCATACTCAAAATCTTTCTAAGAAATTTAATTAAATTACCAGACGCCATACTGGATCCGCCATTTTGAATTTTGCAATTTTGACAGCGGATTAGTAATTAGTGACCCCAAAAGCAACCCTAGTACGAAATTTCGAATAACTGTTTCAAAGCTTCGAATTTTGGCGGCACTTTTGGATTTCGGTCGCACTGTGCAGGGATTTGAAAGCGTCAAAGATGAAGAAGAAACTCAGCATAACATTAAATTCAAAGAAAATACTTAATTGTGTAGGACAACTCGGAACTCCATAGAATTTTAAGTCGATAGCATCGAAAACAACCATGTTTATGTAAGTCGGCCAGATCGGGTATATGACGGCTATATAATATATAGTGCCTCGAGCCGAAAAACATTTGTTAGGTCAACTCAGAACTCTATACATATCTAAACCGAATTTCATGCACTTACACTTTATGCCAAAACAATAAATTTTTTTTTTTTGCCCATAGTGTTTGTGGGCGATTTTCGGTTCTGTGGGATCAGGTTTCGGTTCTTTTGTAATGATTTTTCAGTTCTTTTTAATTATTTTATTTATTTTTTTGTTATTTTGAGAGTATTTTCCGGTTGTTCTGGAACCGTATTTCGGGTCTTTTAGAATTGAGTTTCGGTCCTTTTGGAATTAAGTTCGGTTCTCGCGGAACCATTTTTCGGTTATTTTGGAATCGATAGGTTAGAACCTGTCTCTACAGGAAATGACCAAGCAGAACAGAATTCACCTCACTTCTGTCCCTGGTCATAGGTACATAGAGAGAAATTGTATCGCAGACGAAGTTGCAAGGCAAGACACGACCAAGCAGATTGTGGCAGCTCTGACCAGGCACTTTCTAATAGGAAAACATGTAAGAACTACGAAGAGGAGGAAACGGTCTAACTTTTGCTGTGTCAGACTGTGGTAACACGATGGGCCTTGCATACATGCCCAAACGGCAGCCACTCTTACCCTCCTACCTATTTAACTCTTTGTGAGTGGTGTGAAATATTTCCGTCGTACCGTCGCTAATGTGTTCGGCTGATGTCGCATCGTTGTCGGTTACGAAAATACGTTTGGTGCCATATTTTTTATTTAAAGTCTCACAGTTTATTGGACTATTTTACAAGCAAAAAAGTTTTTAATTTCGATTTTCCAATATTAAATTATGACAATGTGATAAAAAAATAAACATCGTAGCGTAAAAAAATTACAACCAATTAATAATTTAAAAAAAAAATCGTAGATAGTATGCAAAAACAAAAATTTTAATTAAAGACATTTCATCCAAATAATAACTAAAAAGGAAATCGTAGATAGTATACAGAGAATAAAATCCAACAAACCGCACTCGCCCACCGTTGCCATAAGGGGTTAAATGACTCTCTAAATCCAACACTCTGTTATATTTTACCACTTAAGCAATCATTTCACCATTTCTATCAAAGACACAAACCATGTGGTGGAAAGTTTGATGTGATGAAAGTCTTCCACGGCTAAGAAGAACTTTTATTTTTATACAGGGAATGCCAAACTGGTGCGTCTCTTTCAAAAAGTACGTGTCCACTATTTTTCCTATGATTGAACTAAATTTACTTACATAAAAGTTTTAGATCAATTCCTCATGAAATTAAACGGAGATACATATGCATGTATATAAAAGTATACATATATGCATGTACATTATAGATGCCGTTTTTAAATCGATTAAATCGAATACCGATTAATCGAGCCCTTCCAATTCGATTTTTTGTCAAATTTTTAATTCCAATCCGTGAATCGATTAAAAAAATTTGAGAGTTGACATTCGATTTTTCCTCGATTGATGCATATTTGCACCATAAAATCTGTGAAAATTAAAAAAAAAAATGATTTTGGGGCTGGTACAAAAAAAAAACACCACGGGAACTCTTGAAAATAACTCTACATAAATATATGCCTAATACTACAACAAAAACTGTGCAAATTGTAATTCCAAACTTTATGCAAATTTTCATAGAAAATGTTCACCCCTTAATTACTCTTTTTATACCCGAGCGCACTTGTGCACAAGGGTATTATAACTTTGTTCACATAACGGTTGTTTGTAACAGGCAAAACGAATCGAGATAGATATAGACAAATGTATACATAAATGATCAGAATGAAAAGAGAAATCGATTAAGCGGTGACTGTCTGTCCGTCCGTCCGTCCGTCCGTCCGTCCGTCTGTCCGTCTGTGCACACGATAACTCGAGTAAAAATTAAGATATCTTAACGAAACTTGGTATGTGCACTTCTTTCGGGCGTAGGACGGATGGTATTGAAAATGGGCAAAATCTGACAATAACCACGCCTACCTCCCATATAACGGTAATTTTCAGAAATACAAAAACTGCGATATTTTAGTAACTACTGAAGATAATTCACTCAAAATTGATATTTATAATAAATTTTAGACGAAAAATAAGAATATTAACATTTTTTTGAAAATGGGCGTAGCCACGCCCACTTATGGTTACATGTGTATATCTTGGTAACCGCTGCATCAATTTATTTCAAACTTGGCACAGTTGTTGGCCCTGGTACAGCATAGCAAATGGCCGAAAAGTTTTAAAATCGGACGATAACCACGCCCACATCCCATATAACGGTAATTTCGAGAAATACGAAATCCTCGATAAAGCTAATTTATTCAAAATGATGGTTGCAACAATTTTTTGCCAGGAAATACGTTTATGATAGAATTTTGGAAAATGGGCGTGGCACCGCCCACTTATGATCACATATATGTATCTCGTTAACCGTTCTAGTAATTTTTACCAAACTCGGTATGGTTATTGTGCTTGCCACATAAAAGCAAACCGTTGAAAATTGTTGAAATAGGACTAAAATTACGGCCGATTTTCATATAACGGTAAATTTCAGAAATGCTTGAAATTGCAATATTTCGAAATTTAAGGATGCTAGTTTACTTAAAATTTATACACCCACTTATCATGTAGCGGTAGCTTTCGGAAAGGTGGAAAACATATATTTAATACTTGCGCCGGGTATTTAGTGTTCGGCTCCGCCCGAACTTAGACTTTCTTACTTGTAATATTTATATTATATAAAAAGGATAATGAAGAAGTGAAATATAGAGTCAGCGAAAACAAAAAAAAAACAAATATATATACGTAAGCGCTATTACACTTCTTAAAATAGTGGTTAATTTTGAAGTAAAACACACAGTTTTTTCTTATTTGTGGTAAAAAAAAAACCAAAGTTCGAACAATTTTAACAAATTTTCTAAATACGGCTAACATTGAGTTTTCACTAGGCGTTCCACTTGGCATTTTTAAAATGGCATCAATTTTTTGTCATTTCGGTCCCTGGCGGAAATTCGGTTAAAGAATTTATGAAGTTTCTATGGAATGATCATATCATTGGCTTAGTAAATATAGAAAACCTTATCTCAGACTTTTTTTCAAATAGCTCCATCTAATGAAACCGTTATGAACAATATATATTTCTATGTTTTAAAAATTACTTCTGTTCACCAAAAGTTTGAAAATACGTTATCTGACAAAATATTTGAATCGATCACATGTAATTAATCGCCATCGCCAATATGTAAGCAAAGACTTTCTCTCGAATACTCCAAGAACCGCCTCATGGGATGTTGGCATTGTCCACGCCTTTGTGACATATATCAGCACGGGCATGATGAGAGACTTATATAGAGTGGTTTTCGTATGTCGGGAAAGGAATTTACTCCTGAACCCAACAGCCCAAAGTATCACTTATTGGCTAGAGTGATTCTGCGTTGGATTAACATACGGACATTATTACCGGTGTTAATGCTGGTTCCCGAGTAAACGAAGTTCTCTTCTTTCTCAAAATTATAATTGCCAACAGTGACGTGAGTGCCAAGGCGCGAATGCGCTGACTGTTTGTTTGATGACAGGAGATACTTCGTCTTGTGTTCTTCGTCTTGTGCTCGTTGACCACCAGACCTATTTGCTTTGCTTCGTTATCCAACTTGCAAAAGGCAGAACAGACTCCGTGGTTCTTATTACCGATGATGTCAATGTCAGCGGCATATGCTAGCAATTACAAGCTCTTGTAGTAAATTTTTTCTGAGAGGTTGAGTTCTGCAGCTCTTATTGTATTTTACAATATCAGATCAACGAAACCCCGTTTGGTCGCAGAGGTCCTTCCCATTTTTGGCGGAGCTGGTGGTCTTGCTCAACGGTACATAGCCGTATCAGTTTCGCGGACATGCCAAATTCGGGCATCACGGCGTATGGGCAAGCCTTTTTAGTGCTGTCGAAAGCGTCTTTGAAGTCGAAAAATAGATGGTGAGTGGCGATCCTTTTCTCGGGGTCTTGTCCAAGACTTAGACCTTGTAACCTATGATTAGAAGGCTGACCACGCGGTAGTTAAGGCGAATTGCGGTGTCGCCTTTCTTCTGGATTGGGCAGAGCATACTTAAATACCAGTTGTGGGGCATATGTTCATCTTACCATATTCTGCACCAGAATATCATCTTACCAGATTCTGCACCTTATCAACTCCTCGCCGCCGTACTTGAATAGCTCAGCTGGCAGGCTGTGAGCTCCAGCAGCTTTGTTGTTTTTCAGCCGCGTAATCGCTATACGTACCTCGTCATAGTCAGGCGGTGGGACAGCTACTCCATCATCATCGACTGGGGACTCGGGTTCGTCTTCCTCACTACTTTCAGCGCTGCTACCATTCAGTAGGGTGGAAGGAAAAGTGTTCCCTCCATAATTTAAGTACGTTCTGGACATCGGTCACTAGGTCGGCATTATTGTTCTTGCAGGAGTTCGCCCTGGTCTTGAAACCTTCCTTAAGTTGCCTTATGCTCTGGTAAAATTTTCGAGCGTTTTAGTTTTCTCTCGGCCAGTATTTCAAGCTATTCGCACTCACGGATTTCGACCGCTCTCTTCTTACTGCGGCAATATCGTCTCGCTTCCCTCTTGAGTTCCACTATAACGGTCTCACATAGCTCGCGTTGAGCCCTATCGTAGCGTGGTCCTGTAGGCGGCATCTCTTCTTAATAAACGCAATGTCAATCAGGTTATCTGGTTAAAAACTATTATTTAGTGTATTTTATTGTTGTAAACTGCATAAAAAATATATGCACATAGCCAGATAGCCAGAAAAGTGTGAACATGCACTATAGGAATTTACAAACTTGTGCAAAAAAATGGGAAAGATTCAACAAAATTTCAAGCTTTTTAATCCGAAGTTTTAGAAAAATTTTTGTTTTGCAATTTTATAACCAATTAATTTAGTTTATTATACCACATGTTTAAAGCGGCTAAGAATAAGCGTTGATCTTTAATTTTTTTTTTTACGGTGCTACACATTTTCATCCCTGAATACAAAAATATGCATACAAAATTCAAGCCTACTTTACACGGAAGAAAATGCGTAAGCAAAAAGAATTATCTGAAATAAAGGCGAATCCTTAGCCGCTAATAAAATGCATGCATACCAAAATTTTGTTTAAAAATTCGGATTAAAAAGTTTGAAACCATGGTGGAAATTTGAAAATTTTTATAATTTTTGTGCAAAATTTTAAATGTTAAATAATGAGCTAGACATTTTTAAAAAATTAATAAACAAAAACAAAATTGCCAAAACTGGTGAAAATGTCGCATGCCTATTTTTTCCATCGGTTTATGTGCTAATGTACATACTACATATGTACATGCATTAAGTGCATATACAGTGTGAGAATTTTTAAATTAATTTTTCCTGTTGTATTCTTAAAAAAAAGAAGTATGTATAAAAAATTTAATAAAATATTGCAAAAAGTTTCATTTGACCAAAAATTTTAACTGACAAATATTAAGGCAATTATACGTACAAATTTCCGAATGCCATTAAGTATGGCAATATAGTTTTTATTGAGGTGGAAGGAAGTGAAACCCGCAAGCACCTAATAAATTCCCATTTATTTATGTATGTATGTAAATGTCACTTGTTGCGGCACGCCCGCTCTCCTTTCCTAATGAAGGCACAAGGCAAGTCAACGAAATAGGAGGAGAGTCACTTGAATGGTCGTAGAAGTGTGCTAACAAGGATATGCATGTATGTATGTATGAATGTGTATACCATATGCGTGCAAACATACATATACACATAAATATTTTTTAAGAATGAACCGCAGTGTACATACATAGGTATGTCCAAAAACACTATCCCAGTGAGAAAACGTAATGTAAGGTATTCGAAAAAATAACACAGGTTTACAAAACAAAAAGGGTTTCTGCATATTGAAACAAAAAACCTCTATATCCCTATGTTGTTAGACGCCCTGAATGCGAATCTGAGGTCTGTTAGTCCCCATCACGTCAGGTTCGAGGTCATTTGAAGGTCAAGTAGGGAAAAATTCCAGGGACGGTAGGCAGGGATTTTTATATTTTTCGAGCAAAAATAATTATTATTATTAATCGGAAATGATTATTATTTGATTTTTATTTTTTTCTCAGAGATAGTAATTATTATTGAGTTTTATTTTTCCGCTTAAAAATAATGATTGTTTATAAAATTGAAAAGACCATACAGACGCAACTTACGGAAATTTTGACCTACACATTTTGGGACTTATTCCTTTTATTAGGGTGTCGCTACCTCTGAAAAGGATATGATGGAAATCATGCTGGTATAGCTTTTGAGTTTTTTTTAATGATCATTATTTTTAAGTGAAAAAATAAAACTCAATAGTAACTATTATCTTTGAGCGAAAAAATTTAAATTATAAAATAATCATTATTTTTGATCGAAAAAATAAAATCAAGTAATAATAATTACCTTTGAGCGAAAAATTAAAACTCAAATATTAATTATTATTTTTGATCTTTATAAATTAAACCTGAAAATTCAATACAATTCTTCTGAATTTGAACTTGGGATAACCTTGAAGAATCAAGAATATGCGGATTCAGCGACAACAAAAACAAAAAACACAAAAAAAATATTTTTATTGAATAAATTTTTTGTTCTATTTGATCCTCAAATGACCTCTAATTTGATATTATGGAGGTTAACGGACCTCGGATCCGGGTTCAGCACGTCCAAAGCCCCATAAAAATGAATTTTCAGGTTTATTCAGTGAATTTTTTGCTACTTGACCATCAAATGAGCTCGAACCTGATCGAATAACATAGGGATACAAAGGTTTGGTTCAATATACAGAAACTTTTTTTTGTGTTGCAAACCTGTATAATCAGTAAAACATTCAAAAATGCATTTTTTCCGATGTCCTAAAACAAGTAGGACATTCAATTTTGCATTATCTAGTAATCGAGAAATGTATGTATTGGTTTTTTTTTTTTGGGACAGAAGAAATGCATTACATTATTTAACACGCATGTAATGCATTACTGCTTTTCCCACTGGGATATCATCATACAACACAAATACACATACATATATACGCGATTGTGCATACATGAATAAGTACCCGTAAAATATATGGATTGGCGCCTGTGGTTCAACGCCTAAGCCGACCTCATCACGCACACGCACATTCATGCATTTAATTTCCTTGAAATGCTGATCATCTTTCCCACTTCCTTTCCTCACCCCGATTGATTTGTGGTTGCGGCAATTAGCCGTGACTAAAATGTAATCGCTTTGATTTATGCGCATATTTTTTGTTTCCTTGCATGTGCTCTGTTTCCCACTGTTTTTATGATATGCACAAGCATATTTCATTTCGTCAAATAAATGTGTATGTATATTAGAGCAGGTCAATTTTTTTTTTACTAAATATTCGGGTATGGCGTAGGGGTGTTTTACGTGAAATTCTTGCCGAAGAAACGATAGGTCTAAAATCTTTTTCGAACTTGCCAAATTGCGAAAATGGTGTTTTTCCGTTGGCAGCGCTTTTTTTTGCTGTAGTGTCGTAGAAAAGTGTTAATTTTATTTTAATATTTTTTTTTTTTTTGTTTGAGGAATCCATTTCTACAACTGTTCTATTCTGAAGTACATTTTACGTTTGCTGAAGTACATTTGACGCCTTCTGAAGTACTCTGGGAAAAGGTGTAGACTTACATATCTTTTTCTTAAAACATCCGCGAGAGGGCGCAAACCGAACAATTTTTTACATTTTATTACATTTAAAAAAATTAAGTATATTTTACATTCCTTTAAATTTTTTTTTTCAAACAACTTACATTCAATGGACAACATAGAAATAATAAAAAAAACAACATTTCCATTTTAATTAAAAACTTTTAAAATTAATAAAATTTTCTCAAATTACGGATTCGTCATACAAAAAACCCCTTAAAGCATGTTTTTATAGAAAAAATTGAACACTTCTTTAGGGCACTACGGCAAATTAAAACGTAGCAAAGGAAAAATACACATTTTCGTAATTTGACAAGTTCGAAATTGTTTTTTGGCACATGGTTTTGTCAGCAAAGTCTCTACAACCCGACCCGCCTTAATGTGCATATGTATGTATGTAAATACACAGTAAATGCAATCACATGCTGGTATTTTACTCCTACTACCTCTACCAACAATCTTGACTCGATGTCCTTTTTTGTGATGGCAAGTTGTTAATGTGTGGAAAACATCTGGGGCTGTGCTGATGGCTAGCTGGCATATGAATATTGGAATGTACTATGGTGGAATATGATGCCCAAAATTTGATATTCACAGTAGGAATGTGTTTATTTACATAATGTATGTATGTATGTATATTTTCTAAGTGCCTAGGTAGTCGGGGGCGTGTCCTAGTTAGTGACATTTTAATTGGTATTTATTGCTACTTAAATTGAAGTATTCCTGTTGACAACTTACACTTCGTTTATCAAATTCTATCAGTACTCGTACATTGATATATTGAATTTTGTACTACATTCGAATGTGCAATCCATACATATATGTGTTCACTAAGGTGGTGCAAAAATGCACGTGAAAAAGTAAAGTCGGAACATTTATGCTCTTACCCCCTTAATCAATATTTTGCTCTCAAGAAGACTTCAGGGAATAGTTAGTATATTTTACCATTTTTTAATACTAACAGGGGTATATTTTTTTTTGGTATATACCAATCCTAGGGGGTGAGAGCATTAAAATTCCGGCTGTACTTTTTTCGGACCACCCTAGTGTTCTCATACATGCACATACATATTAATACACACAAGTATGATTTATCAAATACTATGGTCACTTGGATATTTCCGGATGTTAAAATGCGCATTAATGAATTGGGAAAAAAACGACCAGCTAATGGCTCCTAGGGGAAGTACTAAACTTGAATTTCCTATGCCTATGTCCATAGTTCATACTTATGTATATGACGCCGCTCATTCTCATTCTCACTTGGTATTGGCTTTGGGCATACGAAGCAGGGTTGTTGCGAATATTCACATTTGCATTCGCAACCGCGGAGCTTCTGCATTAATTTTGACATTCGCATTCGCTTTCGTATTCGCATTATTTGCTCCTTCGTTATAGGTTTTTATTATAAACATATTCCGTTACGCGCTGATTGTTTCTCTATACTCTATAAATGAAGGAAAATGATCATATGCTTTTAGGTAATACAATTTATGTATAGAGGCTCATGTTTTTTTAGTCCGATGCCCGAGTTTTCTCTCGACGGCCCTGACTACACCTGGTACAATTTCACCATTTGTTTAACAAGGTAAAAGGCAATGCGTGTGCCATGTTTGGAAAAGATTGGTTAAGCCATAACCAAGATACACATATGTATATATGGTATTAAAAGTTTGTGATGTCACACGTTGTTTCTAAAATTGTACAAGAATAAATCCTGTCAAACGCAGGTAATACTTTTTGTAACCGGTTAGTAAAATTCCCGTAAATTTTTAAACCGTCTTCACATTCTGCGCTCTCGTGAAACGGATAAATTTGTTTGGAAGTCGGTAAAATAATATTGCCCACGTGAAATACGCAATACAAGAAGTTTTACTAAAATCCATAGCTGAATTGCTTAATATATTGATAGCGTTACTAATGTACCTAGAATTGCGATTACAAGATGTGCAGACGTTTTGCAAGTACCGTTATATGAAAGGTGGACTCGGTTGTTCTACGACTTCAAATGTTTTTTAGTGTTTTGCTCAAAAAGAGCTAAATTAGTATACGTATGTATGTCCAAATTTCGAGGAAAATTGTTAACTATGGGGTGATTGCCTCGGGTTTTCAAAACGGGTTTTAGCCTTTTTTAGGCGCTTTTTTCAAATCTTGAATATTTATATAATTGACAGTGGAACTAGCAAATTTTGATTAATTTACATAATATCCTAAAACGGCAGGCTTAAAGGGTGTTTGGATGAGGCGATTTTACAGGCAATTTTTAGGTAAGAGCAACAATGGCCTGGTATGAACGGCCGTTCAACTAATCGCTCTTAATGAAATTGGGAGATCAGCCAACTTTTAATTCAACTAATCGCCTCTGAAATTGCGTCATGTAAACAACGTATTAGGAAAAGGACGAATCCGATGTACGTGGGCGTGTGCAGAGTTGGATAGTGTCGTCGCGGCGCACTGTGTTCTGTTTTGGGAAAAAATGGACATTTTCGAAGTATCTCTATTTGCTTTCAACACAAATTTTCCTTCAAATTTTTATGTAATTTGTAAACATAAGGAAAGCATAAGTTTTAGAGACTTATACATACATAGCCTCTCAGCAAAGCTGAGTATATAACAAAACAAGTGCAAGTACTTCCGAGGATTTTCCAAGAACTTTGAAAGAGGAGGATATACAATTCAGCATTGCTCGTTATCGCATAGGATTCCCTAGAATATCTTTCCACATTCATATACCTAAGTATATTTTTAAGTTATTTATACATAGATATGTATACACGTAAAAGAAATTGTTTAAAAGACCAACGATCTTCGATGAGTTATTAAGCAAGTTTTTCTTCATATATCCTTCAGCTGCTTTAATAACATCGGGCCGGTTAAATGTTGGCTTAAGAAACCTTTAGCTTCTTTGAAAATTTGTTAACTTGCTATACAGGGAATACGCTCTGAAAAGGCACAAAACAATATTGGCATTAAAAGCTTTTTAGGCAGGGCTTTGCTGATATCCTTTATGTTAATAAGTTTTCTTTTCTGGAAATCCGGAAATCCATTTTGTCCAGTGCCCTGTATAAACGGCAGTAAGTCGAGAAATGCAGTGCGTTTTGCGCAGTAGGTTGACCACAGAATCCTGCAGACTTTAAAGGATGGTAGGCCCTCCCATCTACTATTAGCCACAATTTTCCAGCCACTGAGACATTCAGAGCCGAACCGTCCCTGGCTAACTCGTCGGTCATCTCTTTGCCGTGAATACTGCTGTGCCCCTGATCAGTGTAACGATATGACTATCAGCTAAAGCCATAACGTTCTTTCTGCATTGTTGTATTATGATGGAGGTTGCCTTTATTTTAGAACGGGACACGAAAGAGAAAGTGGCAATCAAATGCAATTTTTTTTTTTTGGTATAAACGACAATACAAATAGATGTTTCCCAAAAATTGTTCACATTTCCTAAGCTACTGAATGAATGTCGACCCACAATAAATTAAACAAACGCATACAGATAAATGGGGAATATTGGAATATGTGTGTGAAGTCCACCATAGTCCGACTTTTGTCAACTCTAGTACACCCATTATCAACATTATAAACGCACCTGAACGATTGAAAATTATACATATAGAAGTCTTTAACCTTTTTACATAAATTTCCAAAAACCGCTTAAAAATATGAGCTATTCACCATTTGAAATCATTAATGAAAATACAAAGATGCACTGAAAAATTAATAGATGGGCGTTGACGAAGGCAAACTGAATGGAAACGCCTATAAGATTTTCCATATGTCTGTCTGTACACATACATATGTATCTATGTACACAGAAAGCAAGAAAATATTTGTGTAATTTAAAAAAGCCCCAATGCAGAGCTAGCAAACCAATTAGAAAAGATGTACTAAATTTAGAAACGCCATTGAAAGTGAAGAGCATAAGTGACTAAAAAAGAGAGAGGTAGTATGTAGGATCAGAAAATGGTTGTCGTGTGAGAGTAACGGAAGAAGGTGCACACGCGATAAATATGCAATGATTTGTCTTATTTGTTCATGCATACATACATACATAACTATACTGTGCTGTGGATCACTACCGATCAGCGCAAAGATCATCTGCTCTACATTACGCCAAGAGCATCTCGCACATTTGCTTGCCAGGAAAAGGGGAGTAGTACCGCAATGTACATATGTATGTAGGTGTAGAGGTACTATGTAGTATGTTTCGGTGGTGCAGAAAAAATAAGCAGCAAATCCGTTCGCTTTCCCAACAAGAATTTGAAAATAATTTCAGTAGTCACTCGACTTTGGCATTGCTTAGTGTTTGCGCATCAATTAAGTTAATTAACTCATTTGTGTTTTTTGCTAATTGAATTAGGACGCGAAAGAATCAAATTGACGACAAAAAAACCAAAGCGTTTGTGCCTATAAGGAAAGGAACTTGAACGGGCGCAAAAAAAAATAAAAAATAAAAAAAAAAGAACGCAGGAAGAAATCAACGCTGCAGCTGGCAAGACAAGAGGAGCTGTTGTGATTGAGTCAATATAAAAGTAGCGAAAAAAAAAAAAATTTGTTTTGAAAAGTGAAATCGAAAACCAAAAAATCAAGTGTTTGCGAATCCAAAAAAAAAGTTCAACTAAAAGCGGCTATTAGCACAGTGAATTGCGCAATTACGTTGGCGCGTCAGTGCCAGTGAAAGTCGCGCAGAAAGTAAAAATTGACTAAAAGAAAAATAATAGAAATAAAACAAATGCAAAAACCAATCAAAATTAAAAGTGACAGCTAGTCAGTGTGCCGCTGAGTGTGTGTGTGCTGGCCTCGTAGCAGCAATCACCTCAAGCGCATTTTTACTCCATGGCGCTGGGCTGTCGTCACCAATAGCGATCGACAAATGTCCATGCGGCAATTTTGTTAATTAATTGACTTGTAATTGAATTAATGCACAAACACAAACGCGCGCGCTAACAAACTCACACATTATACATACATAGTACATACACCAGCCAGAGAAGTTTCAGTGCGCCGCTGCGAGTTTAGTACTATACACACTCGAAAGGACAGTCGCGAAATTTGACACTGATTTGCGCTAATTTAATGATTTCCACTCATTAGTTGCAACGCGCCTCTCTTCTCATCCCGCTGCATTCATTTGCTCACCGCTTTTCGCAGCATCCTTGCAAGTTGGCTTTTATGCGTTTGGCTGTGCGTGCGTGCGCGCGCGCTTTGATTTACGTGTAAATTACGATGCTTAACTATCACGCACCACAGCAACAACAGCAACCACAACGAATGCAGCAATTATTGAGTAGCTCAATTTCTAATACCGACAATTTCTATTATCCGCAAATGGCAAACATGCCAGCGCTGACATTGCAAAGTGTTGGTGGCGCGAATTGTGGTGGCAGCAGTGTCCGTGGGCTGACAACGTCGGCATCATCGTTGGATCAGTTGCACAGCATGACACAGCATAATGCATTTGCTGGGCATAATTGCAACAACAACAACAATGATAGCAATTCCAATGCTATTAATATGAGCCCGCATCAAGCGATTGCTGCTACAGCCGCTGGCACAGCCTATCAACAGCAGCAGCAGCACCAGCACCAGCAACAACAACAACAACAACAACAACATCGGCTTTATCCCCATCACCATGCCCAACATAATCATAATCATCATCACCCACATCAATCGCAAGCGGATAGAATCGCCGTCGGCAATGATGCCGTTGCTGTTGCTGCTTCTTCATCGGCTGCTGCTCGCTGCGGCAGCGGTAGTACTTGTTCGCCCGATGAACTTACAAAAATCGAAGATAACTATCCTCTGCATGTCGACGGCAGCAAACATTCGGAGAATGTTAAGCGATTCTCTGTGAACAACTTGTTAGAATTAGCCAATGATTGTCGCATTTCGGGCAAATTGCAGCATCAGCATCAACAGCAGGAGGAGAATGTGGATGGCACGCAAATCAACGATTTAGGTGGGTTCACTTACATACAAGCTCATGCGGTTCTTACGCAAAAAGCTGTTTAATCTTAAACTTGCTTGAAGCAAACTCTTAAATAGCTTGCACTAATATCTGTATGCATTTATGCGAATCTTAGATGAATGCTCGTACACATATATATGTATCTATGAACATTTGCAAGGACAACTTATGTGGTTCAAGAAATTTTGATTACAGTGCTAGAAACAACACTGTGGAGCGGCCATTTTAGGGCATCAACCGAAGAATGAATAAAAGGTAGTATCCATCCGAGGCACAGTGTTCCGATTATAAAGATGTTGGTGGAAGAAAGTCGTGACAGTTGATAGAAAAAAACCTGTTTAGCTTAGGTTAGGTTTGGTTAAGGTGGCAGGCCCGCGAAGGGGACTCACTTAGAAATTTAATTGTGCAATAGGGATCCGTTACGATCTTGAGTCGCACCGCGTGGGTTCCCATAGGACAATGTCCGGTCAGTACACCTGTGAGAAGCGAGCGGTGGCGCTTAGCCAGATGCAGTAGCTCCCTTGTCCGCTCGCGGTTCACAACCGGCCAGAAGGACCAAACAAATTTGCAGGTCAGGATTTTTTCACAGCGCTCGCTGTGCCAACTGTAAGCCCATCTGTCCAAAAGCGGATCGCAGGTTGCCAACGGAACTTCAATTCCCTCCCTGTCCGAGGTGATGGCCTCGAGGGTGCCTTGCCTAGCGAGTGCATCGGCCCTGCAATTTCCTGTGATATCATTGTGCCCTGGGACCCAAATCAGCTTGATCTGGAAGTATTCCGAAGCAATTGAAAGAGAGGTCAGGCATTCCCCGACCAATTTTGGTAAAGGAACGAGCTCCGTCTTTCCAGGATTGACAGCAAGTCCGCAGCTAGCGGACTAATTCGCGACCATGTTAAGGTGCCCTTACATAAGATCGTCCAGAGTGTCCAAGAACTTTCCTATGGCGATGAGTGCCACGTCATCCGCGTAGGCAATAAACCGGCATCCTCTTCTTTCCAACTCCTCCAAGACATCGTTTGTCACGACTATCCAGAGAAAGGGTGAAAGGATGCCTCCCGGCGGGGTGCCTCTGCTCACTTTACGCTGCTCAGAAGCGTTGCCCCATTCCGCTGTGACAGTTCTGTCGTGCAGCATATGTGAAATGAGCCTTACTAAGTAACTCTCGACTCCGAGCTTAGTAAGGGCTCTAA
>NW_016166178.1:0-25085 GCF_001687245.7 Rhagoletis zephyria | reverse complement strand
AAAATGCTGGAACGCATCCCCTGTTTTTGTATGAAAGTAAAGAACTTTCTTATGCGGCTTTCTGAGGAACGCATGTACCGCATAAAAAAGACCTGAGTGTATCTATAAATCTATCTGTATTATTATAAAAACTTATTGTGATCTGCCAAAATTTGCTCATTCGCGCCATTTGATCAGTAGGTACAGGCAGATTTTACTGAAGTGTGTTCTATTAAATTTATATAGTTTCGTTCTAATCTATCTTATTTAATTTAATTTAATTTATTTTAATTTTATTTTTATTGTTTTAATAGATAGGTATGTATCTACTTATTATGTATGCCAGTTTATTTATTCCCCATCAGGACATTCAACTGCTGTTAGAATAGTTTGTGTGACAGCTGATAACAGCTGCTGCTGAGCAGCGTGCTTCTTTGTTAATCTGTTGCTTTCTTAGCCGATTTTGAGATGCAGCTGCCATAAAGTACAGAAGTATGTATAAAACCAAAGAAGGACTCTTAAAGAGGAGGTGTACTTTTGTGCTGTATGCGTGTACTTTATAATGGAAATATGTATGTATTTGTTATTACATGATGATTTGTTTCAAATGCTTGATTAAGAGAAAAGAGGTCTGAAACGGATGAATGGCAGGCGTACTTTTGATTAGTTAAATTCTTGTCATCAACTGTACCATGAGAATACTAACTCTATCTCCGAAGAACCTTTCTTATGGCAGAAGTACACCCAGAGGTTTGCCATTGTCTGCCGAGGGTCGACCGCTATTTGCACAAAACCTTTATTGCTGGCGCTGGGATGAAAAATTGAGCCATGTACCTCCCGAGTGGCAGTAGGCACATCTAAGTGCTCAGCTATGGTGGCAAGAGCACTACTAAAATCCGAAATAAGTAAGAAAAAAATGCAATAATTTAATACTAAAATAATGCCAAACGTGAATTTTTCACTGACTTTTACTTGTTTTACTTTGGATCAAAAAAAAAACTTTGAACTTATTTATTCTTTGGTCTTTTAAAAAGAAAAACTATTTCTACTGTTAAAAGTTTTATTAAAATTTTTGGTCATGACTTCATACCAACATAAGCATTTTCACTGTATGAAAACTATGTATGTATGTAAAATTAAACCGGTTTTTTCAAATTGCAATTTTTTGAATAATGAGGAAATCGATTTTGGAAAAAAGGCGAAGCATCCTGGTATAAACGCAACTAGTAATATAACACAAATGAGGGGATGGGAACCAGGTCATACGGAGTGTTAGTACGCATCTCTAACCACTCAGCTATAGCGGCCTGATTAATAGGGTTCAAACTCCTCACTGGCTGACCCAATCCTTTGATTTGAGTCTCATTTTGTACGGTCTTTAGTAATAAGTTCGTCTTCAAAAATGCTGTTGCGTAAATATTTATGATCCAAATATTTACTCATCTGTAAGATGGCGTTTATGTCAACAGGGTGATAGGGAGTTATTTACAGTCAGAATTTTTAGAGTAAAGTTTTCCTATAAATTTTGAAGCCTGGAAAGTAGAAACTTGTTTTCCAAGAAAGAAAGATAAATATTAAAGGATTTAAAGTAAAGTAAATATATAGAAACCAAGTAACTCCACTTGTGTAACAATTTCCAAATGAACACTTCAAGTTGGAGGGTTTAATTAGGTAACAGGTAACGGGTTAAAAAAAAACCTTGTTTTATAGGAATATTTATTATCTCTTAAATCCGAAATGCTGCATATTATTAACCAGCAGTGCAAATAATTTCCAGCTAACGAAAATCGAATATCCTTAATTTTATTCGTAAAAACAATTTTCTTTAGAATGCTCGTGTCGGCGTTTCTCTGTAAATGCCGGGAAGAGAAACTAAAATTTTCAAACATCTGCTTATTTTAACAAACACACCAAGAAATAAATGTGTGCGCACTTAAATCTGGTATCGGAACATATGTACTTATGTATGCCCTTAAGTATGTATGTACACACAGACACCGTAGGAGTGCAACAAAAACAATACGGAACAAATGTCTGTGGATTAAAAATTACAACAAAAATCAATATGAGAAGAACCTAAGCCAATGAGGAAGACGCCGCGGCGCAAAGATTTGGATACATTTGTACATCTAGGACCTAGATATATATATATGTATACATATGTACATAGTAGGGTGCCTCAGAATTTTTTTTTTTCAAAATTCGTAATGCACCTGTCGTTAATTTTTCCTTTTTGCCTAAAAACGTATAAAAACGTTTTATTGCTATAGGTTGACGGTAAGCCATACCGATTTGACGATAGACATTTAACGTTAAAATTTGTGTATTTTTTACTCTAGTTTGTGTAGCTTGTATATTCATCTCATTATTATCATCATATTTCATATGGTCAGTAGCGAGGTTCAGCCATGTTGGACTCTTCATAAAGCCTAGTCGCAAACAGAGTGATTCAGAGACCTCCGGAACTACTCAGCCTTATCCGTACACAGCGAGTCTTTGTACGAGTGGACGATACCTTTATCTGATACACGTGGTGGAAATTATAAATACCATCTCAGCTATCTGACCATCTCCGATATTAGGGAGGATCAGAAAGACTTTGTGAAGGTACAAGAGGGCGAAGTCAAACATTCTGAGTTGCGACATCGGTATTAGTGGAAATGTTGGCGAAGCCCTACTGAGCGGTGTATGAAGACCCAGTAACAGCAACAGTCAAAAGTGCTTGGAGTCTATGCAGACTCGCCGCTCAAAGAGCTCAAAGTTTTCCATGTTTATTCGATAATTTTTTTAATAACTCTTTTTTATGCATTGTATTTTTGGGGGACCGGCAAAAAATAGTAAACAATCGTTAAATAAATAATTGATCGTTAAATAAACAATGGAGTATTATTATTGAAAGTCTCCCGAGGAGAACAAGAAATTATTGATTTTCAGAATTACATACAAACCAATTCTACGAAAAATAGAGCGATTTCTTTGAGCGACCTCTAAATATTTTCTGATTTCAAAAACAACAAATGATTTTTAAGCAAAAAACAAAGCCAACTTCCATTCTCATATAAAAATCAATTTCTTCACGATCCAATTATCGGATCGAAACAAACTTAGTATGAGGTACCACCTTTCCGATGAAAAAATAGTAAGTAGTCGAATTCGGTTAACGTGGTAACATACATAAAAAAAAAAACACAGAAAATATTCCGACAAATTGATAACCCCCTTCTTTTTTTTGAAGCCGGTTAAAAAAGGTGCATATCTTTTCTGTATTTCTGTATAGAACAATCGTAGGGCATTAGAATTCCGACACTATTTTTTTTTACCACCCTAATGTACATGTATACTATGAACATGCACACATATTTATGTATGTATTTGAATACGAACAACAGCTGCTCCAATTGCCCCCTCAAAGCAAGTGTGGCAGAATAGTGCGCGGATCATTCAAATGTATTGTTTGGCATAATTTTGTGGCATACGCCAAAAAACTTAGCAGACGAATTTATGGGAACTTCTTTTAACAGTCTGCCCTGTAGAGAAATAAATGGTTACTAAAAAAACGAAACGAAATAAAACAGCTTCAGAAAACTTATGTTTCGTTTCACTTTATTTCGTTTATCTAAAAAAATGTATTACGTGTGTCAAAAGGATTCTAAAAGTTTGAAAAATAAAAGTAAATTAAATTTTAGATTGTTTTTGACTAGCATGCTTGATCTGTTTTTATCATTTGGCTCTATAATTATTTGGAAAGGAATTAATAACTTTTGAGTAAGAGAATGTTCTTTTTAGTTTTTAACTTAGATCCAATTTGCCATAAAAATTCTCCAGCGCTGAACTCTGTACCTTTTGCATACTTCGCAATTTTCCTTGCAGGGTTTTGTCTAGTATACATACATACATCTACACATAAATGAATACATACCCAGTGGGAAAAGTAGTAATGCATTCCATGCGTGATAATTAATCGAATGTATTTCTTATGAGTTTTACATCCAATTACTGTTTAATATGTAATCAGCATTCTAATGTATTCAAAAAGTCCCAAAAATTTCATATTAAATTACGTTCATTTCTCGATACCAGGTAATGCAAAATTGAATGCCACACTTTTCTTAGGACATCGCCCTGAGGGAAAAAATGCATTTTCGAATGTGAAAAGGGTTGTTTTACTGATTGTTTTTTTCGATTACAATACATTACATTTTCCCACTGGGTACATATGAATTCGAATCACTGTATGTTGCCACATTAATCTTCTGCAATGCATTTTATGCTCTCAAAGCAACTGAGTTATGGAGAAGCAATCGAACGTGCGGTATCTCTACTCAGATTCCAAATAAATTATTGTATATATTATACATATAAGCATATGTATATATGCATATGTATGTACATAAGATCTTCTGCAATTGTACATTAGAGTGCCTACATCGGACCGAAAACCATAATTTTTCCCACTGAAAGTGTGTGGTTGGGAACGAAAAGAAGCGTGCAATTTTTTAGAATGAGATTCGGTGATGCTGAGTGGTTTCGAGTTTCGCATATAATATTTGCACCAAAAAAAATTACAAAATCGACCATAGTTTTCTGAATTTTCATATTTTTGGAAAATAAAACAAATAACAACAAAATTTTTTTGGAGTTACTTCTTTCATGTTATGTAACATGTTATTGTAAATATGAAGCAAATCGGCCCATAAATACGGATTTTCCAAATATCTCGTCACCTACGCCACCTAGCGGGTTAATTCATCTTCATATTGCATTGTTATCGGGTTCTGAGCTGAGTTTAAAGTTTCAAGTCTCTAGCTCATCGAGAAGCTTGTAAAAAATAAAACTTCCATTCCAACGAATTATATTTAAGTATTGCTACTTACGAAATTTTCAGTTAAAACTGACCCAACGGAAAGAGCAGTTAAATTAATCAAAGCTTTTAAACGGGCGTTGAAATTGCGTGAAAATAACAAACAATATTTGGACCAAGATGTCGAACACTGCCGATATTTTGTTGCCTCGTAATGTGAAAATTTCTTAAACAATGCCCAATTTTGTAATTTTTCTGGGTCCAAAATTGTATGGTCCACCCGGAACCACTCGGAATTACCAAAGCACCTTCTAAAAAATTTAATGCTTATTTTCATTCACAGCCTCATATTTATTGAATTCCAATTTTGTTCATTTAACTCAATGGCCACTCTAATGTACATACATACATACATACACACAAATAATATGCATACCTTTGTCTGAATGTAATTAAAGCCTGCATCATATGGGCTATAGTGTAGGAATGTCACTGGCAAAAATACATCGATGTTTTTCTTTGATTCGATGCATCGAAATGTACATCGATATTTTTCGATGCATCGAAGGGCATACATCGATGCATCGATTTGCATAGCATTTTCAGATGTTTCACAACAAAATATGTTATTAGCAAAATTGTAGAAAATTTTAAATAAATTACTGCAACTGAGCTAATTATGGTTCTAACGGAACATCTTGCAGCCATTTAAATTTCTTGGCCAAAGTCACTTCTTTTTTTTTTGAACAATTGAAAAACTGGAATGGCGTTCAATGTACCGTAGATGTCAGTTTTCAAAAAACATCGATACATCGATGCATCGATACATCGACTATTTATACATCGAAAGGAAAATTTTCGATGCATCGATGTTTTTCCGACATCTCTATTATAGTGCAGCTCTTGATGCGGCAGCGGCAGCGGCATTGGCATTGACACTGTCTGTACTGGTTTTGGAGCATGTGTAGGCGGCGGAGGTGGCAATGCTTGTGCCGTTTTGGTAGTGCCACTGGCAATGAGAAGTCTGTGCTGCTCTTGCTCATTGCATCAACTCACATAAACGCATTTTATGTAGTATGTATTTCATTAAGCGCGGGCGATTTCTTAGTATTCTTTATTGGAACTTCGATGGCTTCTTCACCAGCATTGTCAGCAATTAATTGTTTTCATATGTATCCGAGTTGTTTCATCATATCGTATATACAAAGTACTCAGTGTTATTTGATTGGATCAAATCGCAGCTGTTGCTACTCACATATGTATGTATGTATGTACTTACATGCACATACAAACAATCAAGAAACATTCAACGGAATGTGCAACATTTGGGTGGCACATTTATTGCTTTATTATTCTGAGAATTTATTTATTTGTGCTTTGAAATGAGCTTTGAATTTCCGAGAGCTCTTTAATATTCGAGATTTTAAAACACGGCAAGATAATTTTTAGAATACATATGAAACTGCTTTACTTAGAGACAATCAATTATACTTAATTTTTTTTTTTAGAAAAAGCCATCATTAGCTCTACTAGTGCTTTTCTCAAATTAATTTTGTGTTTGACTGTTTCTGCCAATATCGGTTCTACGCAGTCGCCTAAAAGGGCGATCTATGTATGTACATTAGGGCTGATCATTTTTTTTTTGTGACTATGCGCGTATTGCATAGGCGGATTATACGTGTAATTCTAATCAAATTTGTCGAAAAATTATAGGTCCAAAAACAATTTGGAACTCGCCAAATTGCGAAATGTACATACATATGTGCTTGGAGATTAGTAA
This sequence comes from Rhagoletis zephyria, assembly GCF_001687245.7. Lineage (NCBI taxonomy): Eukaryota > Metazoa > Arthropoda > Insecta > Diptera > Tephritidae > Rhagoletis > Rhagoletis zephyria. The sequence goes on along the minus strand of NW_016166178.1, from coordinate 18,525 downwards.
GTTTATTTGAACAAATAATTTACATTAGGGTATACCTGAACATAACGCGGATTTGTTCTTTTTTGCGAAAATCAATTCGCCCACCCAATAAATTTTTTAGTTTTCATTTATATAGGTACAGTGGCGGTCAAAAATGGATGAATGGTTTTTAATATTTGCATGTTTTTTAAGCAAAATTTTTGTTTGGTATTTTTTTATAAGTTATGGTTCATGCTTTAATGAAAACTGTATAAATCACACTTTCAAACTTTATACAGAACGTAGAAAAATTCCACAAGTTTTTATCTAAGTTTCGAGCTTATACAGAATTTTTAGAAATTTTTTGGGTATGTAGTTAACGAGCTTATAAAATTCTAGTAAAACAAGTGCAAATTTTGACCGGCTAAAAAATTCCATTGATTTTTAATAATTTTTTTTTCTGACGGCTTTTACGGTTTTTTCATATAAAAAGCGAAAGTTAGGAAAACTGGCGTTTACTTTTTTTATTTTATTTTTTTTGCAAACGATCTTGCGCATATTCTTCCATAAGAAATTCATGTTTATTAATAGCCGCTCAAAACTGGCACTTATTTTACTAGAATTTTATAAGCTTGTTAACTGCATACCCAAACAAAAAATCTAAAATTTCTGGTTAAAAAGCTCGACATTTTGATACAAACTTGTGGAATTTTTCTACGCTTCATTCAGGAAATTCAGTTAAAAATCAAGATTAAGCAAAAGCCGGATGAAATTATTAGTGAATTTAAAAAATGTGCCACTACTGTCGATGCGATCGTAAAAAAAATTTGTTGCAACGTTGAATCTAATTGGAAGAGCACGAAAGAATTTTAACACAGATTATTGTTTTAAGCAAACAAAATTTACAAGATTTCTAAATTTCGAATTTTGTGTTTTTTGATTCCAAAGGTATCATGAAGGTTTACATATCCTTGTTTTCTGCTTTCTGTCTAAAACAACCGGACACAGCAAAGAGAAAAATTAATAAAATGAAAATCTTATTTTCGTTTCGCAAATACATACTCAAAACTCGATATATATACATATCAACATGGTACATTTGCACATACATACATATGTATGATTTAATGCAGATGCTTCCATGTAAATATTTTCTATTCCGAGTTTCCAATTATTTACAAAATATTTCCTTCCTTCCTTCCTCTATCCATAGTAATTTGATACGCAAACTACATACTCAGATAAAAAGGACTGCACTTGAAAAAAAGGAAATGCTTATGAAAATTGAAGCAGGATAAGGCTAAACACAGATGTTAGAAAACCGTGTACATATGAATATGAACACACGCACATATGAAAGTGCGTAAATACTATGTAGTACATGCTATTTGCACAGGATGTTAACTATGAATAAGATGACAAAAAAATCTGCCGGCTTCCGCAGTTCTATTTAGCAGGTTTTGATTGCTCGAACTTCTTTCATTTCAGGTCTAGCATCAATCAGGGTTTGTTTCAAGATGTTGAGCAACGGAAATGCAGACAACGAAATTTTCAACTATGAACTGATTGAGACATCAGCAAGGAAGCGGCTTAGTTTGTGCAAACTTGCGTTTACATGCTTAAGAAGGTACATATCGATGATCCTCTGCAATAACGACACAATTCAAAAATTCAAAACATAAAATCCCTTACTACTGTTAAGTGGCCCATTTCTCTAATCCTTGTATAATCCTTACTAGGGTAAGTAATAAGGCTTACTAAAGTAAGTAGTAAGGATTAGACATGGATAAGACAAGTATTAGAGAAATGAGCCACTTAACAGTATTAAAGGTTGTTTCTTTTTTCTTCTAGTTTTGAGTTGTGTCGTTTTTGCCGAAGACTATGTATACTCACAAATGAATAAGAAGAAAGAGATTTTTTTCAAAACAAAGGTATGTAAGTACATTTATGCTTCCACTCAGACTTTTGTGCCGGAAGACTGATGACATTTACGTAAAGCTTTTTCAACAGACACCGCATTGAAGCAGCGAGGAATTTCAGAATAAATGCCTTTTCAGTATGACTTATGATTAACAGAAACCTTTTTTGTGACAATTAATCCAAAAAACAACGCGTGTTATAAACACCATTCAGACTACATTGTATTGTTTTCGTGTCCCTTTTAATTTGTCTTAAATCTACACGATCTAAGCAGGAATAAATCAAAGCAGATCGTTGGTTGTTAAAGTGCTCGGGCCAAAAGTTTCATATGCAATCCTTGCAAAGGCGCAGCCTCATTTTCTTCCAAGCAGGTGGTCATGTGCCAAGTGTGTGTGCCACCAGAAGTGCCCAGCTCAATTTAAGAAAATACCAAACTAAACCTTCTGAGATTGAATGCAACATGAATTTTGAGTAGTTACAGCTCTGGAGCTTATCCAAATATTTACACATGTTATGACATTGGTTTATATCGACGAAGGAATATCTGGTCTGAGCCCTGTCTACCCAGATATCTCATTACCGGCTACTTGCGAGTTATCTGGTATCCCGAGAAAAACAAGCTGGTTATGTTTTACAACATAACGTTAGCTTAGAGTGAAAAGTTGCTAAGTCCACTTTTTATTAAAACTCATATTTTGATATAGGAGGCTAGAGAAATTGAATAGGCATCGTTTCGAAAATTATAAAGGTACTTGTTTTATATTTTCCTCTTCATAAGAAATAAAAGGAAAATTTGCTAAGTCCAAAAGAAGCACCACAAATCCGATAAGGCCAAAATAATACGACATCTTTTAATAAATATCGAATCCTTCTGATTCTTATGGAGTTTTGCTTTGGTTTAAACGCGCAAAAGTTTGATTCAAAGTCTTGAGAAATAGTAAAAGAAAATGGCTATGGAAGATTTTTTCCTCTCCTGTAAAATTTTTAAAATGGGACTTAGCAACTTTTCTTTCTAAGCTAGCGATATGTAATTCAGCCGAGACTTGTATTGTCCAACTGAATTGGTAGCTAGAGAGCTGGCCTATGCCTTGAACGCAGAATGGCTGTTAATAGAGACACGTAAGTTCTATCCTCCCCCTTTTTTCACCTCGTATCCCTTGAAGATTGTAAATACCTCGGCTTGGAATACTGAGGCCGAATGTTTGTACAGCAAGATTTTTCTTTAAGGTGACAAACCCCTAGAAATGGGCGTGGCAATTGTAGGACTAGAGTTAGCAAAACGCAGATTTTATTACGGATTTCGGCAGAATATCCCTACATTTGTTCGGCAATATAGATATTCTGCCATAATAAAATCAAAATTTTGGAACTTTGGTTTTAATATTGCCAAGCCCATTTCGTGAAGATTCTTTGATTGAAAAAATTGTGGAACAAATGCTGTTAATGAAGCCGACACCAGCAATTTGAAGCGAATCGGAGATGAAATAATTTTTTTTTTTACGAAATCCATCCGAATTGAAAAAGAATGGCTCATATACGCTGTTCTGGACTTAAGAATGTAGAAATGTGGAAAATGGTAAGAGTCGACGCGTTGTCACGCCCACAGATATTGTGGGCGGAAATGGTAAATCTTATATCATCTTGATGAATAAAAATTGGTTTTAAGCAGAAAAAAAAAATTTTTTAAATATATATTTATTTTTAATGAAATTTGGTGTATCTGCTCGTTTACGCCAAAATTTTCCAAATTGGACGATAACGAAGAGTTTCTTACTATGACGTCCACCTCCTACACATTTTTTTGTGGCCCCACGTACCAAATTTTATGAATTTTGTGAAAAATTAATATACACATTTATTTTATTTCTAAAGAATTTCCTATTTCTTCCTTTTAAAAATGACATAACGGAAATATTTACAATACCTGCATGCTAAATTATGTGCATAATATGTACATTTATACAATAAAAGCTGAGCTAAGGCAAGCAGGACTTTTGCCCTCGAAAACAGACCTCGTCCAGAGAAGCGTCCACTTTTGGCTGAATGCTGAATCTGATTAAAAGATTCCTGAGTTTTTAATAGCTAAACCTTCTTCCATTTCCATTTTGTATTGCATATTATTTATTGTACGCAAATACATAAGCATAGCTTTTTCCTTCAGCTCTAAAATAAAAATTCAATAAATTTCACAGGAGATGTGTCTACAAATAGAAGAATAGAGGCTCAACTCGCAACTCCTCATAGCTGGAACTATTTCAGATAGCACACGCATATTTAAAGTTTACTTGTCCTAAGTATAATTTAGCTTGCTTCCGAGGTCCCTTTTCAAGTAAGCAATCGACACATTTTTTACTCACAAAATTATGCAAAATTTCAAGTGAAACCGTCTTATAAATTTAACTGAATACATATACTTAATATAAAAATTTAAAGCAATGCTTGACCACAGATATAGTATTACAAAACTGGACATCACTCAGATTGGCTTATTAAATATTCGCAAAAGTAGAAAAATGAATCAAAATTATTTGCGACAAAATCAAAATTTTTTCGTACAAATTTATTTTTTACATTGCATCTACTTTATGCTCGTTCCATGATTGCAAATATGAATTTTTAGCATAAATTCCTTTTCATTTGGGTTAGTTGTTGGACATTTTGCAATGAGTTCGCGTAATTGCTTCTTCAGAATTCGCTAATCCATTTTTATTACTTTTGGCCGCTGTAATCGCATTGTGTGACGTTGCCTGCAACATATTACGAAAGCGTTCACTGCAAGCTATTTAGCCTTGTCAGGAGCTTAATTTTCGCACGAAATCGTTAATTTTTAACTTTTCACTTATGTGTATTCATTACGGACGGATGAACAAATTTCTGGTGAACTTGATTTCGGGCAAAACTCAGGATTAGAATGATTGAGTTTTCTCGAAATTCCAGTCCACTGCTCACCACTGTCATTTTTTTTGGAAAGACTTGAGGCTAAAGGACGCTTTTGGATCTTGGGTGCAAAAAGATATCGATCTGAGTCAATGCTAGTACTTGGATCGTGTGCACATCTAAAATGCTCAAAGCGTAATTTTAACTCAAGAACCGCCCTTAAATTTGTATTCCTTCTTATGCAGAATTCTAGAACTACAGACCATCATGTATGTTTCTGAAATTTCGGCTGTTGATGCAGATAACTTATTGGGTGGTTTTAGGATCAGTGCACATGGGTTACAGGAACATGGGCGTACCTCCGACTCGGGTTGCAGTGAAAATTCTTGGGCTTTATGTATTTAGTTCACTTTATCAAAGCAAAAATTTTATCTGAGCTTATTCTCGGTGTTTATGCATGGGGCCCAATATTTAAGACTTTAAATATTTAAGTTGAACGCCTACTGTACTTATAAGTACTTAAACACATATATAAGGCATGAGTTGCGGTTTCTTTTTTGAAGTTGAAAAATTTATAAATTTTGAAAAAAAAAAATAAATAAAAACCGGCATCGATAGTCACAAGCCCATTGCTACTACTTTGTGACATAAATAAATTGCAGCAGCTTGAAATCCTACAAAGACTAAAGCAAATCCGATAGCGATCTTGGTATGTGGTGAACATGGAAAGAAAACCGTTTTGGCCATTTTGAAATTCTTGGCAACACACACAACCAATGCGTAGACTCACCGAAGGTATGGGAGATGTTGTAAACTATTGGCGACAATCCAATCTGCAACAACAACTGCAATGATGCTGAAAGAGTCAAAGAACAGGTTTTACAAATTACGCAGCGCTAACAGAGGAATTTATGCACATGTAGTCGAGCGTAAATTAATTTTGGAAGTACGCACAGTGGCTGGCAGCAGCAGCAAATGCGCAACAGACATACAGCAACAAAGCCAACGCGGCCTCAGTGACCATTGAAACAGGTAAGGAAAACCAAAAATGAANAAAAAAAAAAAATGCCACATAATGTGGCACGTACTGCCACACAATATGAATGTATTTAATGTTCACAACAACTACAAATCTGTGCTTACTTACATACATACATTTTGTTGTGGCAGGTATTTTTTTTCTATGTCGAAGCAAATTTTCTTACTCTTGTTGTTGGTGTTGCGATCGTGACAATTTGCCGCCGCATGTGGCGCGCCAATGTGAATTGCTTAATTCGCCAAAAGGTTGCAAATTGCACGCTGCCAGACAGCTACATACATACATAGCAGCTGCAGCAGCACATAAATAGCCGAAAAGCGGCGAAATATTTGCACACAAGAATATCGATATATGTATGTACATATGTAGGTATGTATATGCATTTGAATGCATTCTATTCTACATGAAGGCGGGAAAATTGAGCAGACAGTTTGAAAAGGCAATTCTTTTGCCTCAAATCGCAATAAAAGCCGTTTTACTAGTACGAATCGATTGCAAATTGTCAACAATTTATTTGAAAATAAGAAGCGATAACCATTTTTATTTTGAAAATTGGAAACGAATGGGCGCTGGAGGAAGTATACCCAGTGTTGCCAGATTTTGTTTTTTCAAAAAAAGGGGAGGGAAGCCTGGTAGTACGACCTGCAGTATTTTTGTTTAACAATCTAAGCCAGGGTATTGGTGTACTGCGGTGGGCGACAGTGTCAGGCGTACCGTACCAACAATATCCAGGCAACCGTACTGACGGATGAGTGGCCATCGCGTAGTAAAAAAAAAATGGCTGGTCGCGTACGGTCCCCTCCAATGCTCAGGCTAGGACGGTTGTAAAAGTGCCTATTCCACGCAGCGCGGCTCTGCGGACGAGCGACGAACCCTTTCCGAATTACTCGCGGGACCAACAAATGGAAACAAACCAGCAATAACAACAACAACAACAACATGATGAGGTGACCCTTTCGGAAGAGGAACAGCTGCTCAAATCACTAGGTAAGGCGCAACCGCAAGCATATCTGAAGGTGCTAGCCATAGTACCGCAGTTCTACAAGCGACAGAAACCAGCAGTGTGGCAGGTGCCGGGCAAAGTACCACCACTCTGCAAGTAGACCAGTGCTCGTCAAACTTTTGAGTGTGACGGACCGGCTGCAGTTTTTCTATTACGTCGGGGACCGGTACCTTGTTTTATTGATTATTTTTCGTTTACGATCATCTCATATATGTATTAAAATTTGTTTAAATGAATTTCTTTATTAGCCGGGTGTCTATATATGACCTATTACCATTTAATGATAGCAGATATTAGCGATTTTTTATGAATGTTTAACAAATTTAAGTTGTTTTTATTATACAAGTTGTATATAGCCTCATTAAACAGTAATATAAAACATCACAAATGTAATAACTGTAAAGTTATAATAATAAGACATATTATAAGCACGTCAAGTTTTATTAAAATTATATTAATGCTATTGGAAGGTGTCATTCCTTGTAAAGTTACGAAAGTCGATGTTTACTAATGCGAGAGGTGAGCCTGTTTATTATTTACAAGCTTATCAAGTCGTGGCTCAATTGTGGACAGTGCGACACGCAATGGAGAACTAATATTTAAACTGTTCCTGTACTTTGTCTTAATAATACTCATGGTTGAAAACCCAGTCTCACAAAGGTAAGATGAAGGAAATGGGAGTAGAGCTTTCAGAGCAATTTCAGCAAGTTCCGGGTATTCTGCTTTGACATGAATCCAAAATGACGCAAGTGATGTCATAGTTTCGAAAACCATCTTCAATCCTTCGTCAGCAGCTAACTCCAACAATTTATCTTCCAAATTGACGGCCAGATCAGCCTTCGAAGCAATAAATGGATTTCGTATCCATCCTGTACCTATTCGTGGAACAGGTGATTTTGTGTTGGAGATGTCAAACTAGGTTACTTTGCTTTGTTCGTTTGTGTGTTCGCTTGTGTTTTGACTTAATATTTTGACATCTCGGACGTGAAATTTCTAGTACTACTACCATGCAGATAATTGTACCATGGTTAGAAGTGTGGAGTATACATATAGTCGTATATGTATATATAATCGTTTAAAAAATCGTTGTCCATTTCGCGACGCCCTTTGCGGACCGGCGACTTATGGCTTACGGACCGGCACCGGTCCGCGGACCACCACTTTGACGAGCACTGAAGTAGACAACAATAATGCCGAAAGTGCCGGACACAGTACTCCGGATAATTTAGCAAGGACTAGCAATCAGGTGGCCATTGCCGGAAGCAACTTCGCCGCTAAGAGGACAAATCCTCGGGTGTGGTCATAAGACAGAGGTTCAAGAAGGCGCAGTTCATACAAGACTGACAAAAATGCAGCGACCGGTTCTGCTCGTGAACCCGACGAGAAGGACAAGGAAGGCTGGCTATATAAAATTAGTGGAAGAGTACGAAAAATTGCAGACTGAAAGTACTAACACGCTCACCGCTACGGAGGCCAAGAAGCGAAACCGCTGCCGAAAACGAGGATGGTAACTTTGCTGGTACTAAGAGGTTGGGAGATGCGGAGCAGGCAGCACCCTCAAAACAGCGATATTTCAGCGACGTCGCCAAAGATCACAGCGTTGATCATAGATGAAAACAGCAACACACCGAGGTTGTCAAATGCGTAGACCAGTTCTCTTCTGATTTCCTCGCTGGATGCGTTGCTAAGATAAGCGACACGTTCGTCGAAGGCAATCCTTAGAAGACCCCGTGCGCGCATTTGGCGACCCCCGATGGCCGATCCGGCCGAAAGTTGCTACGGCGTATCCAGCTACATAACAAAGATATACCGGCGATTAACGAATGGGAGCTTATTAAAGTGAAAGAGCGCAGGAGGAACTCGAATAAGCCCATTCTTCTGGCTTTCTGCGCCGAATCCCTAGACCCCTTAATAAAGTCTTATTATAGGCTCCGGTTTGGCATAAGAAAGGCGAAAATTTGCACAACAGAATACAAACCAAATTGGACTACAATGACGTTTTTTTTTTTACAAATATATCGACTGCAGCGGCACCTAGCGGGCCTATTGCGCGTGCAAACATACAGACACAGACAGACAGACAAAAATTCTAAAAATTCTTGATTTGGCTTCTGTTGCTCTAATATGCACAGACATCGACCTGATAAAGTTTTGTTATATGTATGTACATATAGATGAGCAGTCCTTAAACTCAATACGTGTGTATGTACACATGTAAAAAAAATCTCACACCCCAACGATTATTCCTCGTTCAATATTTGGTAACAACTTAAACAAAGCTCCTTGCACTTCGCTACCCCTTCGATCACAAATAACCCTTGTGAAAACCAATTAGTGTTAATTGTTTAGAGTGGTAAAACGCAATTAATGAAATCTCAATGACCCAAAAATGTTAGAATATCAAAGGATGACATCTCCATTCTCGATAATACACTTTTTTCATTTCTTAAAACGTCAGCCTCAATACACCTTTCAAAAGGTTCGTGAAAAGTTTTGAGCAGAATATAAAGCGGTCAAAAAATAAGTAGAACAAAAAAGCACAAAGTAAAATGAGAAGAATTAAAGGTCAGCAAAACGGCGGCCAAAGCGTGTGAGGTCAACTGAGAAAAAATCATAAAGTTTTTAAACGATGCTGCTAAGCTTTTGTTTTTTTTACTGACAACAGCTTTTTAAGGAGGGGTGGATGGAATTCTCCTTTTATTAACACACAACAAAATATGCAAATATTTATGTATTTCTAAGCTGAAAAAACTTGTTTTTTTTTTCAATTTACAAAGGACAAAAAACGTGCGTAATAAAGTTTAAAATATTTAATTTATCAAATGCGATTTCGAAAAAAAAACTTGACTTGGCAAATTCCAACTGAAAATATAGCTTTTCTACATGCATGGGTTTACGGTGACCATGTTTTTCAGTGTTAAATAAAGGATTTTTTTCAAATTAATTTCCTCCTTCCTAATTCTTCCTATCAAACACAAATAGGGCGATTCCTGATGGCAAAAGAATATTTCAATCGTTTCGTGGTGATTCCATCGCAAAGAAGGCCTTCGCTATGCTCTGTTACCACCAGCGCTTATCATATTAAATTAAATTAACGCTGGAGCGTTTGTCATAATTCGTACGACACGACTAAGCCAGAATATGGCTGGTATTACACCAGTGGTGTATTTTCATTCAACGTACTATGACTTTGTTCTTGTAAATCTTATCCAGCCAATAATAATAATAATAGATTGGCGCTTACACATATGTTAGTGTTTGGCCGAGCTTCTCCTCCGATTTGTTTCGTTATCCAGCCAATGCCGATGCATAAAAGACTGTGAAATTTTCTGCAAAAACTGAAGTTGTGGCTACAAAATTTTCGAAAATCGTAAGGAAATAAACATCATTCGAATGGGGAAAAAAGGGATTCGAACTAACAACGAAAGGTGCTCGAAAGTTTTATTTCAGAGTTGAGAATTCGATCAAATAAACGATCAAACCGAACTACAGAGTAAGGGATCTGAAGACCAAATGAGTTGTTATACATATTTTTACACAACAAGCCTGACTCACTTTGGTTTCAGCATTCTGAAAAAGTTTACTTGCCTTTTTGCCATCAGCTGCTTATTGTAAAGTCTGACAGCTTCAAAATGCCTTTTTGCCCAAAGTATGTTAGGCGCTTCGCAGTCTTATTAGAAGAATAAGGTGATAGACATAACGCAAATCAATCCTAAATCGATTATTAATTTGAACAAGAGTTGTTATGAATCAGATGAGCCCCTTAAGTATATGTTCATACATACACACTTTGACGAGTACTTTGTTATCGGCTAAAATGTTGTCCAAATATTGCACTTTAGTCTACAAAATTGAATACTCTAAATAACTTAGAGCAAATAGACCACAATTTGCTACCATTTTCCAGTTTTGTTATATTTGATTTTGCTGCAACTCTTTTTAAAGGTCCCAATATTCAAAAGCCAGTAGAAGGATGTACCAATGTATACCTACATACATAAGTAGATGTTTATAGAATATAATTTACATGTTAATGTCATACAGATCACAGCTATGAAAGCAGGCGTAAAGCAAATTTGGCATCTACATGATGCCTTTCCAAATTGTACATACATGTGTATATCGACCGTATGCGGTAAGAACGGCACAATCAAAAAAATTCGGTTTTTAAGTTAAGTATGTAGAAACCAGGGACATAAAAGTTTTATCGGAAAAACGTTGTACCATAACAGTTATTAGATGAGAAATACTATTTGTTTTGCCGATAAGAGTTATGACCCAACGTTTGCTTTTGACGTTGCCTGATAACTGTTATGCCAATAAGAGTTATTTCGCAACGTTTATTTTTTACAGTTATTTAACTCCTCTTCTATTTTCATCATCTTTACCTTTTCCTTCATCTCCGTTTTCGTAAATATTTTTATCTTACAACGTAAAAAATAAACGTTGGGTTATAACTGATATCGTCGAAATGAAAAATATGTTTCATCCAATAAATGTTATGAAACAACGTTTTCGTTAAATATCAGAGTTCGGACAACGTTTTCAATTTGTACATTATTTTTGGTCCCTGGTAGAAATTCTTTTACTAAAGTGAGAAACCAAGTTAACACCCCAATTCATAAAAATAAAGAAGAATTTTAATGCTGTACGCTCTATTTTTTTTATGAATTAGGCCATAAATCCTTATAATATTACATTTATTATAACTTTTTAGTTATTATTTATTTTTATTCAAACGGAAATTGCTGACTAAAATCTACAAAAAAAAACATTTTTCTAGAGTTTCTAGTCTTTCTTAGATATAACGTTCTTCCAGCAACCAAGCGTTGAGCACAATTGATAAAAAATAACTTATAGTTAGCTGTTTCGTGGGATTTTGATAAATACTTCACTTTTAATTAGCTATGAAAAAACTAACTTTAAATTAATTGTAAAGTCATACGGAAGTCATGCAGGCGTTATCGTTATCGGGAGTCTGTTTTCTTTAAACAAGTTTATATTTACATGTATCATAAAAAATTACTTTGAACACACTTTTGACTGCACTTCGCAGATGCTTTCTCGAATTCAGGACAAATAAAATAAATATCGAAGTTTTATATTATCATTTTGATGTTATGTCTGACGGAATTCAAATATGGGGCCACCTACAAAATAACGTATAAATATGTAAATAAAAATGTAAAACTTTGAAAAAATCTTTCTTTTTGTTTGACATTTTATGTCCAAAAATAGTTCCTTACAAGTAAGTTGACACCTACTGCAAAGGAAACCAGTTCTAACTTTTTGCGGTCATCGGACATCAAATGTGATTAGTTACGGTCGAAGGAAATAATTAATAAAAAGTTACAACTAGAAGACTGCTGGGTAGTTATAAGTTAGCTACAAACTAGTTCCGTTTCCTGCAGGGTAGCTACAAAAACATCGAAAACAGTTGCAAAGCGTTAAATAATACCTAAGCATACAACTCATTAGTGCTACTGGCCAAACAGTTTCAATCTGGCTCGGGCAATGTGAAAATATGACTGAAACTGACACAAATTAACAAAGGCATTTCTTTTGCAAACCAACAAATATTACAGCAAATTTCAAATTGAAGCAGGTCTGTCAGCTAACGGCATTGCAATACTTGTGTATGTATGTATGTATGTATTTGCACAAGAAAACAATTATTATTTGCAATGCAGTCGGGTTGAAAACAGGGCTGCCACCTATTATTACCTATGAGGTGCTATCTTGAGGATAAAAAAGTGCCAACATGTGCCAAATAGAAAAATAAAATTGCCATAATGGTGCCACATTTCAAAACAAAAAATAGAAATGATAAAATAAGATAAACCAGTTGAATAACCTTTAAAAATTAGAAAATTTTAGTTAAAAAAGAAAGAGAAAAAGAAATGCACGCAAAGGATTTCACAAAAATTTATTGAAATGTTTTTTTTTTTTTGTTGCAAAAGTGCCATTTTGGAACTTTGTGCCAAATTGAAAAATTAAGTACCATGGCCATGGTTTGTGCCAAGTTGGCAGCCTTGGTTGTGAAATTTATGTGCATGAATACTGTATATACGTATATAATATTTAAAGGCGCATGAGCCATAACACCTTATCGACTTAAAATATTAATAGCTGCATTTTTATGTACATATGTATGCACGTACAAGATGTGTTAGTATGAAAATATTTCACGGTCTGTCCAATGAGATCTATTCTATTGACTGAGTTTGGCCTTATTTAAGATTTTCATCAAAATAGATTGGTCCAACCAAGAGTTATCGGTAAGCTGAACGGCCTTGGTAATTAACTCTATAAACTTCAACTAGAAATAATGTTATTATAATCAAGAGTTTTGAAGGTTTTTGTTTCTTATATTATATAACTTTTTATAATTTTTTTATAATTTCACATTTCAAACTATGTACAAAAATTATTAAAATTCAACAAATTTTACCAAAATCATCCAAAAACTTCAAAATTTTTATACACATCTTTCCTACACAATAATTAATTTCTACACCCAGAAAAAAGTCAGCTTAATATATTTCTCTCAACACATAAATTGGTTCTATGTAGTTACATTACACAGGCCTACAAAAAAATAAAATAATAATAATTTGGTGCGGCAAATGTTAAAACTGCTTTTTATAGACTTTTTTGCGCTGATTACGAATCCGTAAGTACTATAAAGTTCTAGAGTTTGAGAAAAACGTTAAAACCGCCTTTTTTTCAATATTTTAGAACCTCTAGCAAAGAAACAAAAGATGATAGAACCTTCCACTTAGGCTTAAATTAAGGCTCGAACTTTGGACTACTATCCCTGAAAATACCATCCTTGACCCTGAGGTCACTTATGGTCATTTCATACATTGCTGCAAAGTACATTATTTATTTGGTTCTCGGCCTCGAATTAAGGTTATATAGTTTTATGAGCTAACAATCAGCCCATTATTTGTTATGAAATCACATTGCTTATTTATTTTATTTAAAAAGTTCATTCACAAATGATATTAATATTCTAGCACATTAGCTGATAACCATATCCTGATTTTAGATCCGTTTTTTAAATTGGATATTGCGTTGAATTTCTATGCGTCGATTCGCTACTCCACATTCCAGCTGTTACTGCCACGATTACCAGTGCTACACCTCTGTTGCAAGACTCCAGCGTACATTAATAATGGCAACAATCATATGTAATGCATTTTATGAACACATGTGAATGCACATATGTACATATGTATGTACATGCATTGATACATATGAATGCTTGTGCTTTTCAGCCTTAACGCCACATTGAATATTCTAGTGTTGCATGCAGCCGCCCAATTCCACATTCATTTTTGCTCCTCATATCTATTATCTATAGCTAACTGTGGCGCACGATAATGGAGTGCCATAAAAAAAATGAGAAACCCAACAACAACAACAAACACTATACTCGTATAATATTCGCACGCGCATGCACTTATTTGCCACAATTGAACGCCAGAATGAATGTTGCAACGAACCGTATTGTGGAGCTGCAAGCNCTCGCGTTTTTCACGTCTGACTCAGAGACTTTTCGATTTTCTGACCTTGTATCTGCATGATCACTCGAAGGAGAGAATACTTACATACAGGTATACAAAATTTCTTAGTTATGTGTATGTACTTGTATACACAAAATGGATTAAGTAGTAAGTAACCCTTTTAGTATAGTGTTATTAGTTACATACATAGATACGTACATATGTGGCAAGTCAATTGCTAAACATTCGAGACCCTCATGACAGGATTTGGGTAATTTTGCTTGTTCAAAACATCGAAGGTAAGGGCATGCTTACTTCAGCTTAACAGACGACTTTTACGTATAGTACATACACAGTCATTATCAGCAGATTGACGGTTGACTAAATTAAGTGCTAATTGCTCGGCTAAGCGGCTATGATCGCCATACCATTTTAATTGCCTGGTATTATGGCGGTGGTGGTTTCCACAGCCCACTTTGTATTTACCTCCTCGATAAGTTCAGCCTTCAATCTGTGTTTGCAAGAGGCTATAGACCAGAATCTACTTCTGCTATTTCCGCACCTATCCTTGCCAGATTGGCCGCTAAGAAATTGTCGGGAATTGTCCCTGTGTCCGGGAACACTTATACAACAATCAATCAAGCAGCTTTTTGATGCCAGAAGCTTGTGAATCCTGCCGCAATTAATTGCTACTTTCGACGTTGTTCCGTTAGATTTTAGAGATCTAATAGATGCCTGGCTATCAGAATAAATAGCGATAGACCGTCCTAGACAGGCGAAGGTTACGTGTAACCATGCGGCGTCCAAATATGGCGTTTAAGTCGGCTTGAAAAACCCTACAACTGTCTGCTAGGCGGAAACTGAGGTTTAGTTTGAGTGAATACCGCTACCAACTCATTCGTTAAACTTGGAACTATCTGTATATAGTATGGCCATCGACTCTAGAGATAAGTCTGTGGCATCTTCCCATTCGTTTCTTTCTGGAATTCTTATGGCGAAATTGTTGTCTAAACAGAGAAGAGGACTGGTATAATCTAGGTATCCAATGTTATCCGGTACAGTTTGAAGGACCTATACGTGTCCGAATCTGAGGTCTCTCCACTACATCTGAAGTCGGGCTGCACTACAGCTGGCGAAGAGATCCACCGGTGAAATACTTAAGATTATTCCCATAGATTTGGTAGATGTATTGGGTAGTGCTCCCGCGACGAGCATGTAACCCTGTACCCGTTCCATCTTGGCTCTGGATAACGTATAGTTCAGCGCGGGCCACCATACGAAGACCCCGTAAAAGAGTATAGCACTTACTTCCGCTATTTGGTACATCCATTGGGGTTTTATTCATCATTTTTTTCCCTATAGCCGTCTTACAGGCATACAAGGCGGTACTGATGCGGTCTGCGATATTTCGTTTCCAGTTAAGTTTCTTGTTCAGAATAATTCCAAGGTATTTGACCCCGGTTGAGGTATTTAATAGAAGTACACATTTTTCATATGATGAAACCAGTTTATAATTTTTTTTCGATTTACCCGTAAAATAAACATTCCTAAAATAAACGCAGTTTTTAGTGCTTTTTCCTGCCTATTCCGCTATTTTAATTGGCCTTTTTGTAGGTTGTTAGCTCCTAAAAATCCGTTCCGCACTTATAATCATCGTTTCTTATACTCTTATACTCACACATTACACTAGCCTATTTTCTAATTCTAATTCTTTTACTGCACTAGTTCCAGCGTAATATATGTATATTAATTTGGGTAGACGACTTTATAATTAGCCATAAACCCTTGGTGGTCATAGTCAATACGGAAACGACCCTAATAAATATAAATAAGTAAGAAAAAAACTAAACGAAGAAGGAATTCCCTTGGCGAGTTGTTTAATGGCAAAAATAACTTTTGCTATTTCTTACGTTGTTGCATAACTACACACGTATGTATGTACATTAGGGTGGTAAAAAAAAAAGTAAATTCGGAATTTTAATGCTAGCATCCCTAGGATTGTTTTATGCCGGAAAAAAATATACCCGTTTTTTTTGGAAATCAAAAAATATTTAGAGGGAAATATTTTTCGATCTTCAGAAGACTTTCAATAATAATACCCAATTGTTTGTTTTACGATTTTTTAGTAATAACGATTGTTTTATTGGTCCCCCATTGCATTTTTTGGCGTTTTTGGGGTACTTATAAAAATAGTTAATATCAAAAAATGCTTAAGTAAACAATTGGGTATTTTTATTGGAAGTCGTCTGAAGAGTAACAGAGTTTTCCGATCGAAAAATATTGATCTTCAAGAATTCTAAAACATTTCTACGAAAAATGGATTTTTCTACATAGTAAGTAAAATATAGTAAACCTGGAAAACAATGAGCGATTTGAGCGACCTCCAAATAATTTTTGGTCTTCTAACTAAAAAAAAGTGTATTTTTGCGTTATAGAGCAATCCTAAAATTCGGATTTTTTTTTTTACCACCCTAATGCACACTTATGTCCATATTTTACGTATGCACTTAAATATTTTCATTTTTAGAAGGCGGCCGCTTTTGATCTCTATTATATTTTAGGTAGGACCTTGATCAATGCTGTTGGTGGCATATCCTTATCAGGGCTTAAAAACATTTCGGTAATTCGGTTGATAAAATTTGTGGAAACTATCAAGATATTCTGCTACGTTGCAAACAGCGTTTTCCAAAAAAATATCAATTAGACAAAAATGAGCATCTGTGTGGCATTCCGGGTATTATTTGGTGCAAACATTAGTGCACCTACTGTTCGTCCTTTCCACACTTTGTCGCATGCCTTTGTTCTGGTCACGTACGCGCAAGTATGTATGCGTAAAAAAATGCCATATATATACATATAAGCTAGTGCGTGTATTCGTATGTATTAACCTATCCCAATTGTTGCTGATTGAATGGGCAAATAGATGCGGAGGCATGATAACTAATGACAGCGTGTCCTTTTCCAGCGGCTTTTGCGTGTGCGCTAAAAGTAAATATCCGTGACAGGCGGCCCACAGCGTTCCGGATGATCAATGTTCTACATATGTACATACACTTGCAGGGAATTCCCCCTCTAATGAGCCTTTGTTAGGGGTCTTTTTCGCTTATTGCTGTTGTCCCGCGGTGTGACAATTTTCTAGCTCTTTTTTTTTTAATTTCACTTCCATTGAGTTTTGACATTTTTCTTTTGCAAAAATATTTCTAGTTGGTGTGGAATAGTGATAGCGCAAACATTGTGGGAGTTTTTCGCGGAATCCTTGTGTTTTTTTCTGTAAGTAAAAAAATGCTGTAGGTCGCTTGTGGGTCCTCTGGGATACGTACTCTGGGATATTTTTGACTCACTGAAATGTCACGAATTATTTCGCATGAGAAAAGTATATTCATTGCGGTGTACAGTCTGTATGCATATAAGTATGTGTGTATCACGTTTAGAATACAATTTTACAAGAAATGTATAAAATTTTTATCCTTCTAAGGGCCATTTTTTCTCGTCGTTGTCAACTTTGTCACTTGTAATTGGTTTGATAAAAAATGGATTTTTATAAAGTAAAGGCCACCACCATCTTTTATTTAGGTTTCCGTGATATTGCTGAGCCCATTGACAATAATTTCTTCGTTGTCTTGAGAAGTTCGTAGAAAGTCTGCTACGGTTTAGAGTGAACTAGCTGGGCTTATAGCAAATATATGTATGATCTTTTTCTCTGTATACCGTAATGTAAAATGTTTCGACCTAGACTTAAGCAGTGATCACACGATTGGGCCATTTGTACAGATTTGTAAATTTTGACAGTCACAGAGTGGTGCTGTTTAGAAATTTGAGTTCACTCAATAAAAGAATTTCCAGACAACACCACTCTGTAACTGCAAAAATGTACAAATCTGTAACTCAATGTTTGAATATTATTGTACTACATACCTACTTAACATTTCTCGCGCCTGCTATTTAAATACAATTCTCTACAACCAAAATAAAGAATACCATTGAAAACTACCGTTATATAGGAGGTAGGCGTGGTTTTTGTCCGATTTTGCCCATTTTCAATACCATGCGTCCTACGCTAAAAAGGAATACACATACCAGGTTTTGTTAAGATATCTCAAATTCTACTCGAGTTATCGTGTGCACAGATGGACAAACGGACGGACAGACGGTCACCGCTTAATCGATTTCTTTTTTATTCTGATCATTTATGTATACATTTTTCTATATCTATCTCGATT
>NW_016166177.1:7736-25088 GCF_001687245.7 Rhagoletis zephyria | reverse complement strand
TTGTAAAATCATTTGCCTTATTCAAAATTCAAGAAAGTGCGCTTAAAATAAAATTCAAATAGCTCTGATAAATAAATTACTATATATGTATGTACTATACCGCTAGCATAGTTACTTTATGTAGGTATATATGTGTGTATGTGCATATAAGCATACAAATGTATGTAGATATGTACATATAAACCTAAAATATTTATGTACGTGCTATGCGCACAGAAAACTTAATGGAAATCATAACTGTTCGAACGAAATTTTCTCACAACAGAAAACAAAATTAAGTGAAAACAAAAATGTTTGTCGAAATCAAAATAAAAATTGCAATTTACATACATAAGTGTATTTTATCAAAATCTAAGTTCAAATGTTTTAGCTGTGAATACTATTTTGTGGCCTGTATGTAGTGATATCAACGAAAAACTGTTGTATCATTTTTTTAAATATACATATTTGTGTACGAGTTCTAATCAACTCATGCCACTTGATGCTTTATTCGTGTGTTGTTGCTAGCTAGGCGTTCACATTTTGCAAAACAAAAAATTAAATTAAATAACAACAACATTACAAATATTCCTGGATATGTGTAGATACACCGAAGTTAAAATATGTAATTGCTGAGCTCAGAAGGAGCTTGTCTAAATGTCAATAGATGTAAAATATCACAAGTTTGCAGCCGCACATATACATACATACCATTCCCATCCCAAATTGTCATAGGCTTTTCAGATCATGTGTCCATACTTATTAGAAAGTTACAGTTCTTAGCATGTTATTTCAGTAAACGCAAATGTTTGAATTTATAGTTAAATGAAAATGGCGGTAGCAAAAATAAATTATATCAAATCAATGGTTCTCCACATATTTTAATAAATGTTTTTACGTTTTTTTTTTTTTTTTTTTATTAAAATGATATCAGAATCCTACACACGATTTATGTCGGAATATAATGTATCAATACATACATACATATGTTTGTATGTAGATGTACAGATATTTAAATATACAAATAATTCACTACAAGGCAACAACGCCAAAGAAAAAGCATTAAAAGTACGATTAAATGCCTCCCTATTTTGTAAGAATAGGCGATGCCATATAGTCCAACAGAGCATAGAATACCAAATCATCTCAATCTATATACATACATACAAATTTTATAATAATTCACATACGAGTATTCATAAGCCGCATACACAGTTGTTTGGCAAAAATACTAATTGTATGGCAAATATGTTTGCCTATGGGGACATTTGATATATGTAACAACTTTTCTTGACTGAGCACTTAATTGTCAGTATACTGGATTCTTGTGCACTATTACAATATCCCAAAACAGGTAAACGAAAAAAGAGCAAGAAATAAGCACCTACCTACTCGTATGAATATCACGAGATCAAAAGTTGAATTAATTGTGCCTTTGAGATTTTGAAAATTTGCAACTATGGAACCTCTAACAAATAACGTTCGCTGCGACTAATTGGCTAGAGGTTCGTACTACCGCTCCCTAGGTCCACAGTTCAACATACTCTACTCGGCAGGCAAGGTCAAACCTCCGATTGAAATTCATTTACCGTTCAGAGGCGACAAAAAACTGTAGGCCCTCCATTTGTGTAACAGCATCAGGATGCACACCACAAACTGGGGGAGAAGCTCGGCGCCCAAAATTATATTAGAATTATTTAATCTACGAAAAATTCTTAATTGTACTAATTGAAAATTACATTAACCGAATATTGCGTTTATCGGATTGCCTGTATTAGGAACCAGTATTGTCTCCAACAAATTTTACAGAAAATACAAAATTTTGCAGTAAAGCTGCAATTTTACACACTTTTCTGGGAGCAAAAATGCTAAAGTCAACTAAGTTGTTACGTCAAAACTAAAAAATAAAAGAATTTATGTATGCGACAATTATTGCACAAACCGTTGTTATTTCAACTAAAAACAAAAGAAAAAATGCTAAAGTCAACTAAGTTGTTACGTCAAAAATAAAAAAATAAAAAAAGAATTTATGTATGCGGCTATTATTGCACAAACCGTTGTTATTTCAACTAAAAAGAAATGTTCAAACCAAATAATAAAGATGCAATCAAAGTGACCAAAAACCAAGAATACAAATAATAATAATAATGAAAGAGTATTATATTAAGGCGTACAGAATAAATGTTATAAATTTTCCAGCTAGAGAACTGAAGCCATCATTGACCAGTGTGAGTTAACAATTGCCAACAAGTGTACATTGATTCAAAATTATAAATATTTTCTTAGTATTTGTTTCGACTTATGCGAGTACCCTAATTCTACATCCCTTATTTAAAACTATTTTAAACTTTTACCTATTCTCGGCAACACATACATATACATATATAAAATCGAAAGATAACTTTAAGCGTTCAACTTAAATTGAAAACTAAAGACAAACTTAAATACATACATACAGATAAAGTAAGCTATAATATAGCGCTACAGCAGTACCTGTTAAGCTAACAGTACCTTTTTGAATGGCGCAGGGGTATAGTCCATATATATAGTCACTTGTATTTTTTGTCGGCTTATCGAAGTTCATATTTATTATTATAAAGCTAAATAGAATGAATGAAAGTTAAATACCGGTCGATCACATGTGCAAGTGTTGGCAATTTTCAATAATACTCAAAATTTAATCACAATTTAAAAAAAAAAACGATATAAATTTCATAGTCTTAACATATTTGTGCTATATGTATTTTAATTTTGAAAAGGGCAGTGATAAGTGCCAAACTGCTGTGCAAACTATTTAATAAATAATTAAAATATTTTTGACTTGGGCAAAAATATATTTAAATATTTGTATATTATGTTATTTCAAACACTTTAGTGGTTTGGTTTTTGTAAAATTCAGAAAACAGTTTCAATTTTGTTACTCGTTATATTGAGATGTTTGTTTTATTATATGTTATGCTTATTTTAAACAAAACACATATGTAAATAATACACATACTCACACACATATGTAAGTACATTAGACCGTATCCCCAAAATATATGGGGCTAGAAGGACAAAATATTCCAAACGGTTTTTAAATCCAGCTATTGGAGTATTTCAGGGATGTAAAAACGTTTGCCTACGGCACCTCAGAAAAACAGTTATTTTGGGATTCACCCATAACCCCTCCATACGATTCCGGAATTATTCAAGTGATATAACGCCGTTAAAGCTTAAAAACAATTATATTAACTGTTGATTTACGGGGGCTGCATCCAGAAAAATGTAAAGAAGAGTGAAAGTAGCGGGTAAAAATAAAGATTGTGGCGACCGTAATAAGGCCAACAAGGTGGTGACCATGCTGAAGAAAAAATCCCAAGCTTTCAGGATGAAAAGAGCTGAGTTAACTGATTGTTTCGAGTCATTTGTACGAAGAGTGAAAGAAGGAGAGCTGCAAAGTTCAGAAAGTTACAACAAATTTTTTGAGCATTGAATCAGTGGTTACTGAGATATATGTATTTATTTTTCAATGCACAAATTTCTAATAACGCTTTTCTTATGTAACTCTTTAAAAGTCGATTTAATTGTTTGAACTAATTTTTGTGATACGGCCTAAAGTACATATATACATACATATGTGTGTGTTCACAAAAGTATCGGCAGCCAAAACGCACATACATATGTACACACATAATTAATTTAGAGGCAACGAAATGTTTTTTTCTTTTTGTTTTTACTTTTTAAGAAGGCACACGTTAATTTTGAATAGTTTTTATATGACTCCGCCTTATGTTTGTCAGCAAAGAAGTCTATCGCATTTAAATACAAAAAAAAAAAATATATGTAATGCAAAAAAATGCACTCGTTGTAAAGATGTCGCCTACAAACAATACACATACATATATATATATATAGTGCTTTTCGACACTCACATATTGACAAGATGTGATCATTTATCT
Source organism: Rhagoletis zephyria (assembly GCF_001687245.7). Taxonomy (NCBI): domain Eukaryota; kingdom Metazoa; phylum Arthropoda; class Insecta; order Diptera; family Tephritidae; genus Rhagoletis; species Rhagoletis zephyria. The sequence continues at coordinate 21,168 of NW_016166177.1, read as the reverse complement.
TAATATTTTTTTAATTTTAATTATTTATTTATAAAAATATAGTACATTCCTTAACAAAACCCGTGGTTTTATATGTATATAAATCGAAGTTTCAATCTTTGTGGAACATTAAAAAAAATTCAGCAAACCTTCTTAAAAGTTTCGAGCTTTTTTATTCGATTTTTTAGATATATTTTGCATTCAAGTTTAGTATAATAAAGTGCAAGTTGAAAGTATCTGCGGATTACCGTTGCATATTCGCAACTTTTTTTTTTCTTGACGATGTCAGTCATCTTCTTCCATTCGAAGTATTTTCGACGAGTTTTTTTTTGTTTATAGAGAAAATGAGCAACACATCCAACAAAGAAAATTCTAAAAAATCAACGGTAGGTCGGTGCTAGTCTAATTTTGCACTTTTTACGAAAGTCTGTTCACATTTTTCTTAAATGTTGCACAAACATTAAAACTTTGATTTATATGGTTTCTGTTAAAGAACATACTACATTTCCACAAACAAATATTTAAAATTAAAATATATTGAGATAAATGGTAAAATCTTGTCAATAGCTATGTGAGTGTCGTAAAGTTATGATAAGCACTATATACATACATATATACATGTATACATGTGTATGTCTGTATGTATGTATGTGGAGGCATAAAAATGTATGTATGTACATATGTATGTACAGAACATTCGCAACTAGTATGAACACATGACAAAACGAGCTTTGCTGGATAAAAAAGAACTAAATGTTAACAAAAAACTAAAAAGAATTAATATTGAGGTATTAAAATATAACTAAAAACTCAACTACTAAAAATTACAAATAAAAATAAAGATAACAATATCAAAGCAGACAACAACAGTTTTTGTTTTTATTAAACTCTAAATTTTGCACAGGACTATCAACAGGTTGGTTGCAGAAATTACCGAATTACATTTATTCATACTATGTATGTATGCAGTATGTTGGGCATATAATGACATTTTTTAACATTGCAGTGTAAAAAAAAATGTCTTCTTTGGAAACAATGCTGCCGACAGCTTTTTGGAAAAATCTGGAACTCAACCTTACGTGCCGCTGCTAGGGATGAAACGATATGAGTAAATACAAGTATATACTCGATACTTTTCGCTCGATACCAAGTAAGTTTGGTATCGATACTTTTGAACCAAGTACTGAGTAGGTCGCGATAAATAAATACTCGTATAGAAACCCGATACTAATGCGAATCCGGCTTCGGCAATTTTGCCTCCACTGTCATTTCGAATGTGAAGCGCCTTATTTTTTATGGCTGCTTAATTGCCAGAAAAAAAAAATTCGATATAGTGCAAAGAATATACTTGTAAATATGAACAGTTTTTAATGTTTTAATAGTTAAGTTGCAGTTGGAAAAAAATAAAAATAAGATGAAGTCTGATTTAATCGCAACTAAAACTATGGGTGAATTCCAAAACGTCAAAATACAAAGCATCAGTCTCTTTTATTTCTAGATCTCAGTAGATTTTAATGCAAGTTAGATTTTTTCTTCTAGCAGAAGCTCGGCCAAACACCAACATACATACTACGTATGTGTAAGCGCCACTATATTATTATTATTATTATAATGCGAATTTCAAAAATTCGTAAATATGTTGAACTTTTTATATTTTACGTATAGCAAACTGGAGCTAGAATAAATTGAAAAAAAAGCTTCGTGGTTCCGTTTATTAAAAATTTTTTATATGATGACGATTTTTGCAAATGACGATTTCTCACTTCAATGACCTGACAACACTGCTTATAGCATAAACATACATATGTATGTATGTATATACATATGTAGTTTTTATATAGTTACCCTTATATGCGTAATTTTGTTGAGGACGAGAACATCTTCAATAGCCGTGATCGTCTAGTGGTTAGGACCCTACGTTGTGGCCGTAGTAACCCAGGTTCGAATCCTGGTCACGGCAATGTCATCGCATGACATTGTCACGGAAGGGAGATATTTTTATTTTATTTTTTACTTTTGAAGGAATAAATAAAAAAACCGGAAACCATTTTTATAATATAACACTCTGTCAAGAAATAAACTGTTCAGCAAAACCTGTGCACGAGTTTTCAATTTTATCAATTAATACACCCAGAATTAATGTTTTCCAAAAAACGTTCTTAATTTTGATCACAAAAACTACGTCGAATTTTCGCAATGAGACTTTGTAATTTTTACGATATTATTACGCCGAATCCCCACCCGCCGGATAATAAATAGGAAATAACGCAATTATTTGTATGCTCACAAAAATTTATCATGCAAATATTTTTTGAAAATTTCTACATTCAAATTTATTAATAAACAAAGGTCCTAACCAAACCTTTTTTGAAACTGCGCGTTTTTCACGAGTTTTGGTAGGATATATGTATACCTTCACTAAAAATTTTAAAGTGTTAGCACCAAAAACAACGGAGTTATGCCGCTTTTTAAAATGCCCTATCTGTATGCATGATTTGATTTTTATAATCAGCCTTATCATGAGTTTCATTTTCCCCGAACCGGTTCATTTCTCACTTTTGATTTCCATGTATATACTATGGGTGGATGAAAAATGGAGATTTTTTTAAGGCTAAACTCAGGATAATGCTGAATGTTTTTTGCTTCTCCTTAAAAATAAAAAATTTGCTGGTTAGGGCCTTTGTGAATTAAGGAATATGAATATGTTGTGAGAAAATACTCGGTTAAAAGATGTCAGATTTTTTCTGAAAATAATGAAGTAGATATGTATATGTATGTATGTAGAACAGGGTGGTCAAAAAACAATAAAGTCGAAATTGTAATGCTCTCACCCCCTAGGATTGTTCTATGTTGAAAAAAGTTTTCCATGTATTCTTATATGGGAAAAATAAAATTTTTCGTAGAAATGGTATAGAATTCTTGAAACTCAATATTTTTCGATCGGTAAACTCTGGTTCTCTTTAGGAGATTTTCAATGATAATACCCAATTGTTTATTTAACCATTTTTTAATACTAACGATTTTTTATTGGTCCCCCCATTGCATTTTTCGGGGTTTTTTGTGGGTTTGGCGAAGCTATAAATTATAGTTGCGATGAAAAAATTGTTAATTATACAAATGGGTATTATTATTTGGAATATCCTGCAGATAAACAGAGTTTTCTGGTAGAAAAATATTGATTTTTAACTATTCTACACCATTTCTACGAAAAGTTGTTTTTTCCCCATATAAAATACATGGAAAACTTTGGGCGCTTCGAGCGACCTGTAAATATTTTTTCATTTTAAAATAAAAAATAAGGGTATATGTTTTTCAGTATAGAACAATCATATGGGCTGAGAGCATAAAAATTCCGACTTTACTTTTTCGCATGCATCTTTGAACCACCCGAATAATTACCGCCCTATTACCTGTTCTTCGTCACTCGAGATTTCTTCACGAATTTAATACTATTCAACCTAGGTCAGTAAAATATTCAGCAAAATTTGTTACTATTGCAATATAAAGCAAATAGCGGTACCTCATGTAGGTGAATGTCATTTCTCTATTCAAACTTCAAAACCTTAAAACGATCTTTAAAAGTAAAATTTTCTTTTTTTTTCTCTTTTTCTAGCCTGAAAACAGTATATATATAATGAACTTTTTATAAAAAAAACTTCAAATTCGCCCGAAATTTTTTTCATCCGCCCGTAGTGAATAGACGGAATCGAAAAAAGAACCGGTCCGAGAAACCTAAACTCATGATATGGCTAATTATATATGTATGTGTGTATGTACATTAACAGAAGACAGAAATGAGATAAGAGTAATTCTGCATTCCGTCTTTTACGATTATTATTTTTTTTCATTTCTGTTTTCTGCATCAAATTAGTAATTTTTAAAAATAAACTTAGCACTTTCTCGCAAGACGGTAGTCGTGAACCGGTTAGGGGTTTTTTATTATTTCGCGAAAAATGCAACCATGCGATGTGCGGTTTGCCGATAGATGTCACACGGAAAATGCTTTCAGTCAACTTAACATTTATTTAATACGGCCGTGGTGAATTGCAATTCGCCGATAGAGGTCACCACCATTCTATTTAATTTCACCATTTTATACGTACTTCGTTCATGCCTACGACTGAATAGAATTCTCATGGTGCAATTCAGCTAAGCATGTAAGTGATTTGTGACCTTTGACAGCAGCACACACATATCTTCAATAGCCGTGATCGTCTAGTGGTTAGGACCCTACGTTGTGGCCGTAGTAACCCAGGTTCGAATCCTGGTCACGGCAATGTCATCGCATGACATTGTCACGGTGGAGATTTGTTTAATTTTTACTTTTTCACGCATCCGTTTTCTCAAGCTAAAAATTTTATCTACTCATTAAATACATTTTTTGAGAATAAAATTTGTGTTTAAAGGGCAGATGAAATTTAAAAGCTAGAAATTGTGATGAAAATGTGTATTATTTCTAAATTTTGGATAAAGTTTGAAACATTAATTTATACGGTTTTGGTTAAAGTATGAACAATCTTTATATATAAAAATACCGAGTCACTATAGGCCGGTCCACATAGAACTTTCGTGTTGGCTTTGGCGTTGGCGTTGGTTTGACAGAACGCACGTTAAAAGTATGCTTGCTACAATGAGCGCTTGGCAGCGAATGCTTGGGCCACTACATTAACATACTAACGACAGATAAATTAATATTTCATATCAATAATTGCATTAAAAACGATATTTCTTGCCCGCACTTGATTAAAAAGGAAAATATTTCACATAATTTTATTTATTTGCAACAGCTGACGAGCGACGCACGCGAAAAGATGAGAGTTGGCCATCTTTTTGCTTTGTGTTGGCGTGAGCGTTGTCGAATTTTGGCTATGTGGACGGCTGCGTTTGAATTCATGTATTCATAGTCAGCTGTTGAAGCGACGCCAACGCCAACGCAACGCCAAAGTTCTATGCGGACGGGCCTTAAGTTCGTTTACGCTAATCTCCGAAACCGGATAACCGATTTCAATAAAATTTCAATAAAGTTTGAAACATTAATTTATACGGTTTTGGTTAAAGTATGAACAATCTTTATATATAAAAATACCGAGTCACTATGTTCGTTTACGCTAATCTCCGAAACCGGATAACCGATTTCAATAAAATTTTGTGGATGTGTATTGTTGGTTCCAACTTAAAAGACCGGATAGTTTCGAACCCGAGAAAAAAATATTTTTTTCATCGAAATATTTTCGTTGCTTGTCGCAACGTTCTTAAAAATCCCGTCGCGATGTTCTCGGTAACTCGGTGTTCGGTAATTTTTTCCCATGTATTTTTTTTTGTGTCACACTATTTTACACAAACAAAATACATGGGAAAAAACTACCGAACACCGAGTTACCGAGTACTAACAGGCAGTCAAGAAAACGGCCCTTAACGTTGTTTTCTACTACTTTTTGAGTTGGCCTCGTTCAATACACAGAGGGTATGTCGTCGCTGAAATTCAAAAAGGCGTAACTAATAAAAAATTCAAAATTCAGTTTTTGATTGATATGATGATTTTCATTTAATGAAAAAAATAAAAAATTTTAGTCAGGACTTTTTCCATTTCAGTTACGATGTTGTTACGTCTTTGCATTTCAGGCGACGATTTATTGAACAAATGTAAGGACTACAAATTTAAATAAATTTGCCACGAATTTTCCAGTTGATGACTCCCCGAAACGCATGTGTATGTATGTACATTAGGGTAGTCCAAATATGCAGGTGAAAAAGTAAGGTCGAAATTTTTATGCTCTCACCCCCTAGGATTGTTGTTCTATACCGAAAAAATATATCCATATTTTTTTTATTTTGAAATCAAAAAATATTTAGAGGTCGCTCAAAGCGCCCAAAGTTTTCCAATTATTTTATATGGGGAAAAAACTACTTTTGGTAGAAATGGTATAGAATTCTTAAAAATCAATATTTTTCTATCGGAAAACTCTGTTTATCTGCAGAAGATTCCCGGTAATAATACCCAATTGTTTAATTAACGCAACTATAATTTATAGGTCAGCCAAAAATCCACAAAAACCGCGAAAATGCAAAAGGGCCACCAATAAAAAAAATCGTTAGTATTTAAATATGGTTAAATAAATAATTGCGTATTATTATTGAAAGTCTGCTGAAGAGAACCAGAGTTTTCCGATCGAAAAATACTGATTTTCAAGAATTCTATACCATTTCTACGAAAAGTTTCTTTTTTCCCCGATATAAAAATACAAAATTCAAAATAAAAAAATAGGGGGCGTACTTTTTTCGATATAGAACAGTCCTAGGGGGTGAGAGCATTACAATTCCGACTTTCCTGTTTTTGGACCACCCTAATGCACATACATACTTATACATATGCATTTTTTATGTTAATTCTCCTACGTCACATGTGTTTATTGCCCTTTCATACAACTTTTTAAATACATTTAAAAACCTCCCATAAATGAATATGCGTACATAGGTACATATGTGCGTATGCATTGGCTGTATATTAAATTAGCTTGGTAGAAACTGAGATAACCCAAGTTACTGGTTGAACGGGGCAATTCAGGTCAATGCGACCTCAAAGGGATAAATATGGGGCCTAGAGGTATCTTTCAATAATATTTAAAATCGGATGTGTTGAACATAGCAAGTGAAGGGTAATTTTACGGATTTTGGTAATTGGAAAATGGTTGCAATTAATTTAGAATTTTATCTCAAATCGAATTGATTGAGAAAAGTCATAATATCTACAAGGTGTAAAAAATTCAACATATAAAGTAAGTACAAGGAAGTGGCAAATCAAAAAACAAGTACATTTCCAAATATTTTTCATGGGTAGCACAATGAAGTAAGTTATATGTCTGATAACCAGTTCGAAAACGGCCTATCTCAAAAAAAGTTTCAAGAATGCCCTATTTCGGAATTTGGTCGAAAAACGCCCTATTTCAGAATTCGTTTCAAAAACGCACTATCACAGCTTCCGATTCAAAAACGCCCTATATCAGCACATTTTCAATACATTTTGAAGTGAGATAGGGCAATTTTGTACCGAATTCTGGATAGAGCGTTCTTCAATCAAATTCTGAGATGGGGTGTTTTTCAATAAAATTCTGAAATAACGCGTTATTGAAAAGTTTTTTGCGATAGGGCATTTTCGAACTGGCTGCCTAGATGCGTTGATGTTCCACTCAGCAGTCAATATGTACCCTGCAGCAAAATTTGGGGCAAAGCGCAAGTTCCGCCCTACAAATTACATAACTGTCCCTGAACTACTGCAAAAGGGATGCAGAGCTGGACGGTTGAAACTTATATGTTGCTAGTTGCGCTGTCGTCAATGTATTTTTTCGATTTTCTTAGACCCAAAACTAATAGCAAACTGTTTTCGTTTATTTAATATGTAATTCTCTACATAGTTTATGGGGCAACTGCTAAAAGATGTCCAAAAAAGTCGTTATTGGTAACATTAATGTCTTTTTTATACATACATACATACACGTACTTATAAAATTTAATGCAAAATATAACCATAGAATTTAGTTAAGCTACACTTAACAGCAAAAGTCTGCGTACACCATTTTTTTTTTAATATTCACTATATATTGAGAGTTAAAATTTGTTTATTATTTTATAAAAAAAATTATCAAGCTTAAAACAAAATCATATAGACCATGTTTTCAAACTTCAAACAAAACAAAGCAAAATTTAATGATTTTTAATAAAAATTTTCGAACTTTTAATCAGATAAAAAAAAATAAACAAAAGTGGTAAACAATCTCGCTTTGAAATGAGGGTGCAATTGATATGACCGATATTGTACATGCGCAAATATATCACTGATCCCCGAAATGTGTAGTTATGCAGTCATTTTTTTTCAATGTTTTTCATTTTATATATTTTTCGTTAAGTTTTTATTTAAGTTCGTCTCATATTCCATAAACCATTTAAATTTCATTTCCGAACTATGCAGCAAACTTGATAGAACTGTAAAACGGTCTTCAAATTCTAAACTTTTTAATCACAGTTTTTTTTATAAATATTTCAAGTATTTACTTTAGTAGCCCATCAAATTTTGGTGTAGTAAAGTGTAGCCTTGCATCTTAAAAGAAAATAATTAAATAGGAGAATACCTTCAAGAGCGTGCGTAAAAAGAGTTATGAAAAATCAGCGCGATAAATTGTACTCAAATTTAATGGGCTATAAAATTGCATACTTTTAACTCCGATTTAAAATATTGAAGTTTTTATAACAGTTTCTAAAATTCTACTAAATTTCCGCTCCTGTTAGAAACGTCAATTTATATGTTTATGTTATTATACTTATGAGCCATTCTTAAAAAAAGTTTACGAAGACAATAGCAAACCATTGAGAATATTCAAAATTCTAAATACTTAGGTTTTTTTATGCAAAAACAGGGGATGCGTTCCAGCATTTTCAAAAACCGCATAAATACAGACAATCCTAATAAAAAATTCTAAAAAATCGCATGGAGTAGTAGTGGAGTAGTCTAGTAAGACAATATTAAGCATAAAAAAAACAAAAACAATTTATTTCTGCACTTCAACATATTCCATGTAAAACTGAACATTAATGAAATAAATAGGTTTTTATCTGTATTTCAACCAAAAACAAAACCAAAAATACCACAATAAATACACGAATTATGTAAGCATACAAAAACAAATTAATTATACACTGAAAAAAAGTAATAGAAACCTCAAAAAAAAAAACAAAAAATGGTTTGCAAAACCGCATAAAAATAGCGCATAAAAGGAGACCTAAGTATCACAGAAATTGCCATTATACGTAACAAATATAACTTATTTTTAAGAATAACGGTTTTAGAAAATTAAGGAATAACTGACACTTTGGCTCCTAATTTTATAGCACAGTTTGCCTCAAAAATCAAATTAGTGCAAAACAAGTAGCTCTTTAAATAATAAAATGAAGTATTTTAATTTACAAAATTGTATGCGTAGTTATTTAAAATTACAGTATTTAAAGAAAAGGCTCTGTACTATACTTCTTGGAACCAGCTCAAAACCAACCACATTTGTTCTAGCCCGGAGGTGACCCTTTTTTTCAGAACAATCTAAGCCAGAGTCAGTTCAGAACAAGTTCAAAAGTTCTGCAGAGGGCGACAATTTTCACAACGTAGGACATCGCCATTTAAAAAAAAAAGACAGTTCAAAGCATTGAGTTGGGATAGATGAAGAACCAGTACCGTCCCTTTTCAGGCTAGCTCGGCGCAAGTTCTGAACCCGTTTGATTTGCTGCAGGGTATTTAGTTCATCTGCAAGGCAGCGTTTGAACTAGCAAACCCATAAACAAACAACAAACATTGAAACTGCATACATTTTAAATTTGTTTCAGTATCTTCTTTATAGCTTCAATATGGGAAATATTACAACAAATACATTTTTTCACTTTTCACTTAATACATACAATGTAAGTCTAGATACTAAAATACATAGAGACTACTTTTGGATGTGTGTATGTATGCATGTTGGGAAGACTCAAATTAACACGACCTACATACATATACTTAGCTAAAAGTGCCTGATCGACTACTATCTCTATAAAGTTAAAAAATAATATACTTAGTAAATTATAGAAATAAAAAAGGAAGTGAAAAGATCATGATGATTTCCCAGAAGGATATGTACACTGTCACGATATATGTACGTATGTAATTTCCTTTAAGTAAATGTTAACTAATCATAGGACCTACTTAGTTACTATTATAAATGTCTATGTAGATGTTACATTCACTCACACATCTTATCGTCTAGGGTTCCACTACTTCTAACTTAACAGAATCGTATATTTAATGTGGCGTTATTACTAGAAAACTATACAATTATCTTTTGGTATTTGCTTTACAATTTGTTGTAGTAATAGCCTTATTTGAAATGTTATTGAAAAAACGAAGTTTAGATTGCTTTTCTTTTAAAATATGTACTATACATAGATAAAGTCAATTCCTGTTAAAAGACTAATCGCTATGTATATATTGTATGTGTTTCATTTATAACCGTTTAATAAAGGATTTTTATTCGTTTGATTTATATGAAATTCCTACTAAAACGAGTTGTTTTCAAAACTCGTCTGTCAATTTTATTAAACGAATACAAATTTGGAGTGTGGACATTTTTTGGGCGTTCCTAAAGTAAGACGCAACCACTTGCCGCGACATGACGGTGCCGCCAGTGCTCGCCATCGTGTAGTTCTTCCCGGCACGCCTTCGCCTCGACAACGGGCATTGTCCGAAATTTGCCCATCATTAGCATGAACTATGGGGCGTCGCAAAGCCAGAGGTGTCGTAACGGATACGGTATTCATGCCAATGCTAACTGTTGCTGAACTTGATTCATCTCCTTCAAAAGCATTACTGTCTAATTGATATTCTGGCCAATATGAATTGTCTTCGTTATTTGGAGTTGAATTCATTTTGTCGTTCCGTAAATTCAATTTATGGTAAGTTCCTCGCTTGTTACAATGAACTGCTATCCGATCGCCTATAATAGAATATTTATTTACACACGTACATACAAACATACATACATATATATTTACAAACAACCCACCTTCCATAAGTAGATTGTAGGGTGCCAACTTGTGGCATTCCTTAGCCGCTTTAATTACTTCAAACTCAATGCAATATCTGTAAAAAAATAAAAATTAATAAAATGAAGCGCATTAATATACATATGTACATAAGCGCAAATTGAATACGAAATAAAATTTGTTTGATGACAAGTTGATGAATGTGAGCTCACCTTAACACTTAAATTTTGTTCAAATATGTGGCCAATTAGAATTGAATTTGATATATGCTATATCCTGTACATTTATCCTCATCAGAAACTTCCGAGTTTCCCTGCTACATGTTTCCATTTCCGAGATTCCGATTCGTTCAAACAACACTCCTTTTGTTTTTGGTTTAATACACATTTTTACACAGAAATCGCTCAGCAAAGAAAAAGGACAACGCATTCATCCACACCTTTTTAGCGGAAACGGAAATTGTAACTTTTAACAAGTTCTCTTCATTCCCCAGAGGAACACAAGCATAGATGCACACAAACATACATATATGCAGTATGTGTACATATCCATATACATATTTACATGCGTACATGCGTACATGCGTACGACTGAAAAGACGTGCGAAGCTTTTTTAAACCACCGCTTTTTTCTACGACAAAGATTGTGTTAAATAAGCCGCATAAGTTATTTCCGTCGGTTATTTAACAACTTAATCTTGTGGGCGACTGTCGATTTGTTTAAAGTCTAACCCCAAAATTCATAAAAAATAAAGAGGACTTTAATTACTTTATAAATCGAAAATTTGTATGAAAATGTCACTTTATAAAGCTCTTTAAACCTATTTTTTATGAATAAGGCCATACGATTAATTTTTGAAGTAAAGTTGATACATACATCTAACTACATATATACATACGTATATGGATGCTCCTGTTATAATTTCCCTGTTTTATTACCTAAACTGGAAAACAATTTTTAACGCACTTTGATGATAATTTGAGCCACCTTCTGCTCTCTTGGATTCATACCTACTAGCTTAATGAAAAAATGTATATATTGAAAGCTACAGCAAAGTTAGCCAGCAGCGATGAACGTTGGCGAGTTTGGTTGTACCTCATAAATTTCGTTCGTTTCGCCACTCGCTAAAGGCCCGTTTACATACAACTTTGACGTTGCGTTGGCGTTGGCGTTGGCGTCGCTCGACAGCTGACTATACAGTTTACAGTTAATTTAGTGACCAAAGTATTCGCTGCTAAGCGTTCATTGTAGCAAGTACGAGTGTTACTCGCGCTGCTGTCAAAGCGATGCCAAAGTTGTATGTAAACGGGCCTTAAGGGTTGCGAATTGAATGCGGCTTTTTTGTTGTTATTGGCAAAAAATTTACCATATGGACGGACGTTCACTTTACAACAACATTTACATAAATAATAAAATACCGCAAATGAAGCATTATATTAAAGCCAGACTCCTCACCACAGATATTAGCTTACTGCATGTATACATACATACATGCATAGGTATGTACACGAGAAATATAAAGAGTTAATCCTACAAATCGTAAATAACATCAACGTAAATTTCATTACTTTAGTTACATACATACATACATATGTACATGTACATTTTTTATTCATTCTTATCACTCTGTGAGAATGCCGGCTTTTGGCAACAAAGGTATTCCAGTCGAATGATGATACAAATACATATGTATGTATATAACTACAATAAATTGACAATGAGCTCTTAACAATAACGGCTTTGGGTCGGAAACTCTTTTGTTTACTGATATATACACTTGGAGAATTATTTTTTTTTATGCAAAAAATGCTAAAAGAAAATTCTTACACCAGATCAACGCTTGAAATTGATTAAGAAACATGATTACTCACCGAGATTATATGACAAGGTTTGGTATTTATTCTCGCTTTAAAACACCACTAATTGGTTGAGCGGCTTGGCCTCAGCACGAGTGAAGGGAGTGTGTGTTAAATGTATTATAAATCCATATTTGACCAAAATTTCGCTATTTTACTGACGTGCAGTCCCTCAAACACCAATTTTTCAGATCAAAATATACATATATGTTAGATATTTTTAAATAAATTTGTTTTCGATTGAAACTAGAAATTCTATCGATATTTTCGATTGTTATATATGACGAAAAATATGCGTCTTTAGTAATCAAAGCTATTTAAGCTCGGGGAAAATTTCGATCTTTCGGTGTCTGCCACATTACCACATCAGTCGGAGATGGTTAAATAAAGATTAAAAAAAAAAAATGTTTTTGCTCCCACACATTTTACAATTTGTATGTACACAGTTAGATGGATTAATTTTTTAGCAACGTCAGTTTAACATTAAACTTGGCTTAGAAATTCACCACAGGTAAACTCGTAGCGAAAAATAATCACAAGCGTAGTTCTGGGTGTATTTAAAAGCTTCCATTATGCGAAAAGGTATATGATATTTAAGCTGAGTCGTCATTGTTAAAGAGATATGTACATACATATGTATCTACATAGCACGTATGCGTACTACACAAGTAAGAGTTGAGTTCGCTTGAAGCGATCAGTTTTGATTTGAGCGTGGCTGCGGAAAGAACATCTTACCGGATCGACAGTTTATATATATATGTTAAATAAAAGCCTCGAGAATTCGCACAAAGTGCTTACGAATAGAATTTATCTAAAACGATATATGTATTTACACACAGATACATATAAGAGATATATATAAATATGCAAAACAAAAATGTAAGCGGTATCTGAAATTTAAAGTTATTAACAACGGCGGAACCGCAAGTAATTAAATCACAATATTCTAACTACATCATCTAATTAATTCTAAAAGAAAGTGAAATGTGGTTGAAATACAGAGATCCAAATATTTCAAACATATCGACAAAAAT
>NW_016166177.1:0-7636 GCF_001687245.7 Rhagoletis zephyria | reverse complement strand
ACGATTAGAAATAAATGTGTAAATGTTTTACGATCAATAAAAAATTAACATCGAGAGGCAGTGTAATGTACATACATATATATTTATGTACATACATATATTTTCATAGTTGTTATTGTTTAAATATCTAATTTTGTATTTTTGTCCTTTGAACTAAGGAAATTATTCGCAGAACTGTATTTCGTCTTAACTTTGCCAAAAAATGTACGTGATTCAATATGCAGCATAACTTTTAAATTGCTGTTACGTATTTACAAGTTTCCTTCAACATTTAATGCAATACACGAAATAAACAAAGACAAAGTTTACCTCAATCTAATTTACATAATGGTTCTAAAATGAAGCCAGTTAAACACGAGAACAGACCACAATGTTTCTGAGCGCTAACAAACAATTGCATATTCTGTCTCAATTCCCTCTTTATTGCAAGAATTTATTACACAACGGGGAATTCCACATGACATCAAACAAATGTACAAACCTACGTGTTAAGGCATTTCAACTTTAAATCCACATTTGCCCCGTACTTTATTCATCATCAAGCTTTAGAACGGTTCTATTTTGCCCTATTATTCTTTCATCCTGCGAGCGAGCAATGAAAAGTAGAAATAATAAAGTGCTTTAAACAAAACCCCCCGAGGATTACCTCCAACCCACTTAGCCAGCTGTGCGTATACGTAAGTCTGTAATAATGCAAATGTATATACATATATGTGTGTGTGTTTATGTATCCCGAAAATTCTCCGGTGTTTGTGTGTATCACGAAACAATTGTATGCGAAGGAATGACTGACGGACGGACTGTCAATTGACAGCAATAAGCAGATTATTTTAAATGTCTAACACCATGTTCAACGCCACAGTAATAAAACGAAAATACGACGACGAAGAGCTGACGGAAAGAGCCAGTGAAGAGATTTGCATAGGCTTAACTTGGGCGCAGACCCGCCCCAACATTTATCTCATTCACGTTGTTTAGTGGCCAATTCAGTTACTGGCTTAGTTCTTGCAACACAGGACAAAGTAATTTGCATTGAGGAGAAAAACTGCCAAACTAAAAGGACACAAATCTGAGGCACACAAACATTTTGTATACACGTTAAATGGTAAAATTTCTTTACTACTTTTTTCTACTTTCGACTTTACTTTCTTGAGTGCTTAAAAGAAGATTCTAACTCGCAATTCTAAGTAAAATTTGATGCGCCGAAAGGTGTCCGCCTAGTGTCGGGTGTCGCTGGCTAGTTGACGTGCAATAGGGTACCTTGGCATGGGAAACACGGAATTATAATGGTAGGCCCATATTGACGACAATGTTAGCTTAAAAATAGAAAAATCCTAAAAAACAACAGGCAAACCTTGGAACTTTTTCTAAACTATCTGACATTATAGTACACTAACAAAATATTTACTTTTGATACACTGAAAAGCTAAACACAAGTTTTAATGTTGGTGAAGTAGCACATGTTGTGTTTCAATTTGCGCAAATTAATGAATAAGGACTTACACGTACTCATTTGTATTGTGCCGTTTGGGATCATGCTTATGCCAAAGAGTTTCCTTGCTTTTATTGAAGCTATGCTGCATTTGCGCCAGCGAAGAAGGAAGTATGAATGCCGTTTCTGAAATTAAATGGAAATGTTATATCATTAACGTTGAATTTTTTTAATTAAAATCGCGATTTACTTCGATTTATGAATTCGTTGTTCTAAGCCTGTTTACATAACAATTGATTAATCGGTTCTTTAGTAAGCATTTCAGCATATCTTTTGCCTTTGTTCACTCCTTTGAGCATTAATTATGTGGCTTTTGTAAAAATTTGCTCACATATACTAAAACGTAAGCTAAATGGTACACAAATTTTTACAAAATATGAAAGCCAGCATTTACATACATCCTTTCGGCAGAGTCTGTGTACCTACATACATGTACATACATACAAACCATATGCATTTAGTGCGTACACTGGTGGCAGAAATATGTAATAGAACCGCCTTATATTTCGCATTTTAGCTACATTTCTTTGGTTTTTTAATGTTCGATAGTTTTTTTTTTATAAAAGTGTAGCTCATTATGTAATAAAGTACATATAGGCAAATGTGCATTTCAAACTTTGTACAAGAATTATATAAATTCAACAAATGTTCACCTAAAATTCTAACTTTTTAGGTACACAGTTTTATAGCCCATTTAGTTTTATAGCCCAATTTTAGTACGATAAAGGCCAAGTAGTGTAGTGGTTAGCAGTGCGCGCTACCATTCCGCAGGGCCTGGGTTCAAGCCCGTTTCAACCCAACAAATAATAAAAACAAAAAAAAATTTTTTTTTTTCTTAACAGCGGTCGTCCCTCGGCAGGCAATGGCAAACCTCCGAGTGTATTTGTGCCATGAAAAACAGCTTCTCATAAAATATACAATCGCCGTTCGGTGCCGGTATAAAACACGCCACAAATCGGAGTAGACGGTCGGCCAAACACTAACATATTGTCTAAGCGCTTATATATTACTATTCTTAAAGCGCCAGCTTGAAGTGGCTACAATGTACCGTTGATTTTTTATAACTTTTTTTAGCTTAAGGTGTTGTGCATTTGCATCCATATAAAGTATGCTCAAAACAGGAATTTCTACAAAAAATGCGCACAACCGTTCGCAAAAAAAATAATAATCAACGCCAGGTTTCACAAATTGCTCTTTATGTATAAACGAAAACCAAAAAAGTTTGGTGGCAAAACAAATTATAAATAATCAATGCCATTTTTTAGCTGCTTGAAACTTGCTTTTTGTTGTACTAAAATTTAATGGGCGCAATTATGTATATGTATGTAGTTTATTACATTAGCTAGACTTTCATAAAAGAGATTAAAACATTAAATGAATAAAAGAAATTTAGTTAAAACAGGTCAAAATGCGGCGTTTCTATTATTTCTGCCACCAGTGTAAGTATGTATGTACGTACATCCTCTTGCGGATGCATTTGGATACCTGCTGCTGCGCAGCGAGTACATAATACTCTCACGCTAGTTTTAATCTGGACGAACGTCAGTTTGACAGCTTGGCGTTCGGCTGGTTAAACAAAGGACGAGGAAGTTAGCAGAACTTACGCGTCTACATTTGCATAATTTAAAAGACATAAAAGAGGAACTTCATGCAAATTTGATGGCGTGAAAATGAGTTTTTTCTGTAGGGCTCACTTTCAGACTTGTAAACACATCAGAATGAACACACGGTCGTTTTCGCATTACAAATTATGCTCACCGCCGTCGACAAGTTGTGGCCTCGGTGTGCTCGAGTTGCGTGTATTTTGCAGGGTGCGCCCTCTCAGCTTCACTTATACGAATACATACATATGTATGTATGTATATATATATGTACATGCATGCTTTGCAGGTGATTACTGTGTCACTCTTAATACACGGTCACACCACTGTGTAACTCTTCTGCTCAGGCAATGTTTAGGAGGTGCATGTGTACATATGTATGTATGTTTGCATAGATGTCGGTCTGCTTGCATAAATATGTGCTTAAGCATACATGTTCACACACACATGTGGGGACGAATACATACATATCTACATACCCTTTTTGCACTCATGTGCGCCTGCCTTTATGCAATTATTTTTGCCGTGTTAAGAAGCAGGAAGCAAGGCGTTGCTTTTTCTTTAATTATTGCCAAGCGTTCGTTTTGAATAATTTACCCAAGTGCGGCTTTTGACTCTTCAATGTGACTACTTTTGCAAAATGTACCAATTTTATATGTAAAATTTTATATTGCATTACAGGAGGTAATGAGAAACTTCATTAATATTCGTAAATGTATTGGCACAAGCCTATTTAGTCTTTATTACTTTTCTGTAGATATGTGTGCATGAGGTACTTGTCCTAAATATTAACTACATTAAAAAAAAAAATCCTGTTGTCGCGCACAAATGAAGTGATCTACAGTTCTACGTTGCCACCGCATGGCCGATGGTTTTACATGACAGAAATATGTACACTCTAAGGCCGCTATTATAAAAACACTAACGTGATATTGGTCGGTCGACGAGTCGGACGAGGAATCAGACCAGAGTCCTATCGGCTGACTGGCGCACCTAGCATTCGGCTACGTCGGCTACGTCGGCCGCCTGATACACCTAGCAGTAAAACTTAAACAAAAAAAAAATCAAATATGCTAGCACTTACCGTGAAGAATGCGTTTTCCCCGCTCGCCATGGCATCGAAAACCTTGACAGCTTCGTTTTTGTGTCAACGTTGGACAATGCTTTCCGCCATTTTGGGGTGCTTGCGTCATGTTTCGCGTTCGTAATGTGATTCCCGTGCCGCAGCTCTCATCGCATTCGCTCCATGGGGTCCAATCACCCACCTGACAATCGATCACTGCAAGAGAGAGAATAATTTTTTTTCGTCTTTTACAATAATGCACACATGAAATTAAATGTAATGAAAAAATAAACATATTTTTACCCCACTGTGCACAGGCAAGCTATTGTATGTACATAGGTACGCGCACAAATTATGTAAGTATATAATTTCAGCTGAAATTCAAAATGCGGCAAATTATGCGCCATTTTAATTGGTTTAAGGGAAAGTTGTTCTAATACAGCAGCGGTGATTTTTCTGTGGAAAACGTTATACATGTGCGTGCGTAATTTAGCAAGTGGCGTCCTTAGCCGGGGTAGTTATAAATGCGAATTTGGTAAAGCATGCAACGGGAGGCACTCGTATCATATTTTCATTACTGGCTCAATTGTCGTTACTGTTGCTTACATTCAATGAGCATTAAATTATTATTCATTAAAAAATCGTCTCAAGGCGCACAACGCCATTGCTAAACGAATAGGAGGGGAAAGAACGGCCTCGAGGAAAAACAATTACAAACCTAGATAACAATAATCAGCTTAACGGCGTACGAAACACCCTAAATTAAAAAAAAAAGAGGTATGCACATAAAACCCGCAAAAAAGATGGGCCGGCATATGTTGACGGACCCAAAAATTGAGTAATGATAATTTTAAAATTTAAAATTTTTATTATTCCTCCAATTGGAAACAATTTTAAGTTTCACAATCCGTTTCCGTGAAATTTCGTACAATGCATGGAATAGCTGAGCCCAGAGAGTGTAGGGTACATCAATGAAGTTTATGAACTGCTTTATGAAAATGTAATTAAATACTATTTCGTGAGACGAGGCACAGGCAGATTTCGTTAAAATGAAATTTCAGTAAACGCATTATAATCTAGTAAATTAAAAGCAATTAAAAATATCCAGAACAATCAGAGACTGAGGTTTTTCTTATCAAACAATAGAGTGTATTTACATACATACATACATACGTACGTTGTAATTTTTGTTGAATTTATGTAAACTAAAGTTTAGCGAAAAGTTCGACAGTTGCGGGTTTATAAAAACACAGTTATCTGTGTCTAAGGAAAGAGAAAATAAATTGCAAATATGAATACATATACAGCAACTCAGAAAAGGGACCATGTGTGGATTTTTTTCCAAATATTTACAATATATTTCAAGTAAATTTTTGTCGGTTATTTTTCTATAAAAATATTGTCCAAGCTTTAACAAAAAACTTGTAACTAAAAGTTTCAAACTTTATGCAAAAGTTGGGAAAGTTCAACAAATGTTCATACAAAATTTAAAACTTTTTAATCTTTAAAGCATTTCTGAGTATGCAGTTTTACAGACCATACAATTTTATTCGAAGAAGTGCAAGTTTCAATTAAAAAAAAATCCGTTGATTTTTGAGAATTTTTTTGTGACTGCTTTTGCGTTTTTTTTTTTATATGACCAGTGTAGTTTACAAAAACTGGTGTTGAATTTTTGAAATTTTGTTGCGAATGGCCTCCCGCATTTTATTTCATAAGAAATTCATGCTTATATGCAAAAAAAAAAAAATCATTCAGCAAAAAAAAAAATATTAAAAACAACGCGATTTTTCGGCCGCTTGAAACGTGCACTACATTAGACTAAAATTTGTGGGCTATAAAACTGCATACACAAAAATGTTCTAAAGATTCAGTTTAAAAAGATCGAATTTTGATGAAAATTTTATGAATTGTCTTAAATTGTTTATAAAGTATAGTATAAGGTTTTGGTTAAAGCTTGGACAATATTTTTTTTTATTTAGTTAAAAATCATTGCGCATATTTAAAAAAATCAACATGTGGTCACTAACCTACACACATACATACATATGTATTTAGAGCTCAGTAAACTGGCAGGTGTTTTTCTTTCTTTTCCAACGCCTGGATACATGGCGTATGAGTAACAAAATTTCCTACAAATATTTCATACAAAAAATTATATTTTAATTTAACAATCGATTACGGGGGGAAAAAATGGCCTCTGCGTAAAACTACCTACTGCAATTATTTAGATAATTGCTTCATCTATAATGTAGTATTTTTATTTTATACTTTATTCTGGACAAGTTTATGAACAAATTGACACGTTTTGGGATGGTCTCAAGTTTTTTTCTTTAAGTCCAATATGACGTCATCAGTGAACAGAAGATCATTTCAAAAAAACGTACGGATAATCAAGAAAATGACTTTGTAAATTTACCTAAAATATCGGCTTCAAATGTTCCAGTTTGAGCTCAGTTGCTATGTTATCGGCCCATTATACAAACATACGCACGCAAGCACGCATATTTGTGCAAAATAAGCACTTTGTAAACCAGTAAACAATTTATGCATGTGTGTGGAGGACATCTGGGGTAAGCAAACAGTCATTAAAATCGCCTTCACTAGCGGTTGATACAAGCACTTAGCCGAAAAAGCCCTTTTTACCTACATACATACAGCTGCGAGCACTAAAATAGTGCTAGTGTGCACTTACGGTTAACATATTTTTAAATTACTAGAAAACCAAAATAATAGTTGCATTCATTATATTGAAAAACTGAAGGACAATTTCATAACTAAATGTGGGGTCAAAAGAGTTTTATTTAAATAAACACTAAAAAAAATTAATTCATGTAAGATGTGTTTTCATGGAAACTACAGCGAGCAGAAAACGAAATAGTACATAACAAAAAGTTTTAAATTTGTATTAAAATGTTAATATTAATACTAAAATTTAGCACAATTACTTAGTATTTGGTAGCATGACCGTTGTTTTTAATCACTGCTGCATAACAATTTCTCTTAGAGTCTACGAGGCGTTGAATATTTCCTGAGGTACATATTGACTGCCATGCGCGGCCCATAGTTTGGGGTTATTTTTTGGTTTTAGATCCCATACGGTTTTATTAAGGTTGGTCTAAAGGTTTTCTATAGGATTGAGGTCAGAAGATTGAGCTGGCCACTCTATGACTTCAACTTCGTTGTCCCGAGACCACAATTTTGCTAGCTTACTTGTATGCTTCAGGTCGTTATCCTGCTCTAGTACCCATTTGAGTGGCATTTNTTTTATTAAGGTTGGTCTAAAGGTTTTCTATAGGATTGAGGTCAGAAGATTGAGCTGGCCACTCTATGACTTCAACTTCGTTGTCCCGAGACCACAATTTTGCTAGCTTACTTGTATGCTTCAGGTCGTTATCCTGCTCTAGTACCCATTTGAGTGGCATTTCCTCTTCAGCGAATGGAAGCATAACATCCTTCATTGTTTTTACGTACTTATTCTGG